>NW_028240719.1:0-68705 GCF_964263255.1 Lissotriton vulgaris | reverse complement strand
AACCAGACACTGGTTGAATTTTTCTGAGGGTAAAATCACAACAATTACTGGCTCCCTGCTGGGATGCAGACACATAGCTTCCTCTTCTCTCAATGCTTCCTCTTGACAGAGAAGCATTGGGAAGTAAAGAAGCTGGTTACACAGTAGCAGGACGTGGTGATTGGAGGAGGAGGGACTAATAGCCCTCCCACCAATAGGAAAATGTTTGAATGGATCTGGAAGGTCCAAAGAATACTTCCTAGGACAATCTATAGGTGTGTGACATGGGGTGGCATAAAATTGAGCACTGGGTCACCACATTAAGGAGTTTGACGGTGCCTAGAAAGGATCAAACACCAGTAAACTCCTGGCCACAATTGGAGGGGGATAAAAATGGGCACTAGCCAATTTCCATGAAAAGAAACCACATGACATGCACGCACCTGTTGTCTAGGGAGTGTCCTGGAGATCTGATGCCAAGCTCCCTGCCTCACCCCTATCACCCACGGGAGTCAGGAAAGAACACTAACACCCAAGTAGTGAAAAGGGGGAAACAGGGTAACAAAACAAGGATAGAGGGGGATAAACACAGCTCTCCTCAATCTTCAAAAAGGATAGAGTCCCTTCTTTGTCTTCTCTAGACTGGGGCTGTAGTAAAAGAAACAAAGAGTTATAAAAAACAAAACCTCCCCACACTACTCTCAATATGTGGATCTTAGGGAACTTAGATACCTGTAGAACACTGAGGAGATGCAGGAAATGCCAGGAAGTAATAATGCAAAAGAACGGAATATCACACCAGGTTGCCAAATACTGTAGACAAAAACACCCATTAAGTATTAGAACCACATCAGGGGATATTCGTTTCTACGTTGTATAGCACTCACCCAAAACGGTTCTGTAACCGGCTTTAAAGGAATCCGAAGCAATACTAATGAGTGACTGAAGTGATACCTTGTTAACAGCACAAGGCACCTCACAATATGTGAACACGAATGGAAATCAACACTTCGATAAGCCTCCCATAAAGGCGAAGTGAGGCTGAGAAGTAACAAAGAAGAAACAAAAAGCGGCACCAAATGGAAGCCAAGAGGCTTACAAAGTCACACGACACGTCGGAAATTCAGGAAAACGCTAACTCCTCGGACGCCCGTCACCGTGACCCGGAACGAGAACCACAACAAGCTGGCTAAACGCGAAGCGTTTCCTATGCGTCTTGGGCGGGGTTAAATAATACCATCAGACCAATGCGCATGCGCTAACCGTGCACATGCGTATATCGTATTCCAGCCTCCTTTTGCCAACCATTGCCAACCCCGAGTGGAAGGGTAATGGCCGATATCGTAAACAACAGTTGGCGCTAGTACATTGGATTATGTAGGCGCGGAGGCACAAGCATGACAAAACACCCCTCCCACAACACCCCCCACCGGTTTGGGCTTGTGAGGGTAGCGTCTGTGAAATGCTCTCACCAGCCGGGGAGCATGTACATTACTAGCCGGTTCCCATGAGCGCTCCCCAACACCATACCCCTTCCAATGCCCGAGATATTGGAGGCGACGGCGTACCCGTCGGGAGTTAATAATAGCCCCCACCTCATATTCCTCACTGGCATCAATCAAGGTAGGAAGAAGGACTAGTGGAAGTCGAGTACCTGGCACAACCGGTTTGAATAGGGATACATGAAACACTGGATGTATCTTCCTAGCAGGTGGTAAACATAATTTCATAGCCCCTGGATTGATAACTTGTAAGATAGAGAAAGGACCAACATATTTGGGCTTGAATTTGCAGGCACCTTTCAAGGCCAAATATTTAATGGAAAGCCATACTTTGTCGTCCTTTCTATAGATAGGTTCTGGACGTCTATGTGCATCTGCTCTTCTCTTATACTCCATCTTATCTCTATCAAGATTGTCCTGTATATTGGAATGGACTACCTGAAGGTGGGCTACTAGGTCTTGCACTGCTGGAGTATCGCAGGGTTTCAGAGGAGAGTAGGGCAAGATTTGTGGATGAAATCCATATGATCCATAAAAGGGAGTGTACAAGGTCGAAAACTGATGACTATTGTTGTAGGACATTTCTGCCAACCAAACCAACTCATCCCACTCCTTCTGATCTTGTAAGTATTGGCATCTAAGGAACTGCTCAAAACATTGGTTCACCCTCTCGGTTTGTCCGTCTGTTTGCGGGTGATGACTAGAGGATAGACGCACATCAATACCCAAGGTTTTACAGAGCTGTCTCCAGAAGCGTGAGACAAATTGTGTTCCTCTATCAGTAATCAAAACGGAAGGTAGTCCGTGTAACCTGACCACGTTCTGTAGAAAGACCTTTGCCAATACAATGGATGAGGGCAGATTCTTCATAGGGATGAAATGAGCTGCCTTGGTGAACATGTCTACTACAACAAGAAGAGTGGTATTCCCTCCCTTAGTGCAGGGCAACTCTACTATGAAGTCCATGGAGACAGAATGCCATGGTGCTCGAGGAGTAGGGATAGGATGTAAAAGACCTACTAGTCCCTCATGTGACACCTTTCCCTGGGCACAGACGTGACAGGTTTTCACGAATTGCTGTACATCACTGGCCATACAAGGCCAGTGTTCTCTTATATCCAGGATGTCCCGCGACCCCATGGGAATGACACCATTCCAACACTAGTCTTTGAAGAGGTAACGTAGGAACAAACAACCCACCCTGTATGTAATGTAGACCTGATTTGACAAGGGAAGGCTGTTGTACCAACATGGTCTGTATGGATGGGTCTTGTTGAGCGTGTGTAACTCGCTGTATGAAGTCTTCTTCCATGGTAAGCACCCCTATTATCTTTTGGGGCTCCATGATACAAGGAGGCTTGTCATCAAGGGGGCAAGGCTCAAACCCTAAACGTGACAATGCGTCTGCCTTCCCGTTCTGTTTGCCTGCCCTGAAATGAATAACAAAATCATATTGGCTAAAGAATTGTGTCCATCTCAATTGTCTCATGGACAAAGCCTTAGCAGTCTTGAGGTACTGTAAGTTACGGTGATCTGTCAATACAGTTATAGTATGGTGTGTGCCCAATAAATACTGTTGCCATTCTTCCAGAACTTTCTTAATGACAAGGAGTTCTCTTTCCCCCACTGCATAATTAGTAACCCTGGGCGCAGTGGGCGTAGTGGGGCTTTGCGGAGCTACGTGAAGTGGGCGAGAAACTACGCCCACCTCCGCACTCCGCGTAGCCCCACTACGCACCGCAGGCCTCCCTCCCGCCCTCCCTAAATACTTTAAATTAAAAGTGTAAAATAATTAAAAGGCACTTACCTTGCCCACCGCTGCCCGCCGCTGCACGCCGCGTCCCCGTGGCTCGCTATCTTCATTGCTGCTGTCTTGTTTACAAATGCGCATGCGCGGGCGGCCGCGCATGCGCATTTTTTTGTGAGAAATGCGCATGCGCGGCTGCCCGCGCATGCGCATTAGTACACAAGACGGCAGAATGAAGATAGCGAGCCCCGGGGACGCGGCGGGCAGCGGCAGGCAAGGTAAGTGCCTTTTAATTATTTTACACTTTCAATTTAAAGTATTTAGGGAGGGCGGGAGGGAGGCGGGTGGCGGCCAGCTACGCTCCGTCTGCGGAGCGTGCGTAGTGCCGCCTGGCTACGCCCGCTACGCAAAATGCGGAGTAGAGGGCACTACGCACACTACGTGCACGGAGCGTAGCTGGCCGCCCACCCTTAATAATTAGCTTCCGCAGGAGTTAATTTATGGGAATAATAAGCCACTGGATGTAGTTCCCCCGTGGTAGCATCAGCCTGAGACAAAATACCCCCCACTGCCACTTGAGAGGCATCTACCTCCACAACAAAAGGACTCCTGGGATCGGGATGTGTCAATATGGGTGCTTGTGTGAATGCTTTCTTCAAGGTGTTGAAAGCGATGTCTGCGTCGTCCGACCAACAAAAGGAGACACCTTTCCTTAACAGACGGGTAATAGGGGCAACAACTTCTGAGAAGCGATGAATAAAGCGTCTATAGAAGTTGGAAAACCCTATAAATTGCTAAACTTCTTTTACGCTTTTAGGGGGTGGCCATTGTAACACAGCATTGATCTTTTGTGGGTCCATTTTTAAGCCTTGTGCTGACACTATAAACCCCAAAAAGGCGACTTGATGACGATGGAAAAAGCATTTATCCAATTTACAAAAAAGATAGCTCTCCTGTAGGGCACTTAACACCTCTTTCACATGTAGTATGTGCTCCTTCAAACTTTTAGAATAGATGAGTAGGTCATCTATGTAAGCGATGACGCTCTTGTCCAGATATTCTTTCAGCACTTCATTAATGAAATACTGAAATGCGGAGGGAGCATTACAAAGCCCAAAGGGCATGACTAAGTACTCCAATAAGCCGAACTTGGTACAAAACGCAGTTTTCCATTCATCCCCGTCTTTGACGCGTACAATATGGTATGCTCGACGTAGATCTAATTTTGTGAACCATTCAGCGTCTTTAATCTGATCTAACAAAGAGGAGATGAGTGGTAAAGGGTACCTGTTCTTGATCGTAATACTATTCAAAGATTTATAGTCAATGCAGCAACGTAGGCCCCCCTCCCGTTTAGGGATAAAAAAAAGGGCGGATGAAGCAGGGGATCTAGATGGCCGAATATATCCCAACTCTAACATGGTATCAAGATACTCCCTCAAATAGAGGTTTTCTTTTTCTGTTAGGGAGTATACTCTGCTTGTAGGTATACGAGCCTCAGGTTGCAAATCAATAAGGCAGTCGTACACCCTATGAGGGGGCAGAATGGTAGCTTGCTCTTTATCAAAAACTGCACTAAACTCTTGATATTCAGAAGGTAAGGTAATGTCAGGTTGTTCTACCGTGTACTGTTCCCCACCTGTGGGAGAGACTGATGTGATGGTTTGGTGTCTAGGTGAGTCAGGACTGGAAATCCCAGTATTGAGCTGCTCAATACGGTTGTCACGGATGTGTTCATTGCACTCCTTTCTGAAAGAGATCTAAGTGTGCTGCTAATCGATTATGGGATTGTGCAAACGCAGCCAGGGAAGTCCCAATACCACAGGGAACTGAGGTGATTCAATTAAATCAAAGGTGAGAGTTTCCCAATGAGTAACAGTGACACATAAGTCTAGAGGTATGGTAGAATGAGTGATAGTCCCGAATTTCAATGGGCTGCCATCAATAGTGTATACTTCTTGAATGAAATGAAATGAAATGAAATTGGATTTATAAAGCGCATGGCTGCCCGTAAGCGTCCCAGCGCTACCTGACAAAAATAAGAGGCTCTAAGGGGGCAGGAGATTTTTAAGGGTCTTTGGGGAAAAGAAAAAATTTAAGACATTTGCGAAATTTGACAAGGGATGGTTCAGTACGAATGTGTCTCGGGAGAGCGTTCCAGGTCTTTGCTGCATTTACCAAGAAGTGGCGGCCTCCCGAGCGAGCTTTTCTAACTCTGGGGACTATGACCAAATTTTCAAGATCTGATCGAAGGGCACGTGGGGGTCTGTACGGACGTATCAGGCTTCTTAGTGCCTGAGGTCCTTTGCCTTGGAGCGCTTTATGATACAATACATGATGATTTAAAGGAAATGCGCTCACGCACTGGGAGCCAATGCAGGGCTTTCAGCAATGGTTTTGCAGAGGCTCTTCTTGGGGCGCCCATGAGCATCCTGGCAGCAGCGTTTTGTACTCGTTGTAGGGTGTTGATAGTGGCTCCCGGGGCTGCCAGGAGCAGAGCATTACTATAGTCCAATCTGGACAGGATCAGTCCCTGAATTAGTAATTTTCTAGATTGGAAGGGTAGCAGTGGAAGGACTTTCCGCACAGTTCGGAGCAAGCCGAAACATGTGCCTGCCACTTTCTGGGCATGTGACCTGAAGGTTAATTCAGGTTCGAACCATACCCCCAGACTTTTGATTTTGTCTTTTGGTGGGGGCACCTCACCTATACAGGGGGGCCAAGATGTATTGGGTAGGGAGGAGAATTGGTGACCCAGAATTAAAATCTCGGTTTTTGCTCGGTTCAATTTGAGCTTGGAGTTAGACATCCAGGAGAAAATTTCCGAGAGGCAGGCCGAGAGGTTGTCTGAGCATCCCGTTTTTTGCGTCAGGAAGACGACTAGTTGGGTGTCATCTGCGTAAGTGACGCATTTAATCCCGAACGGGGCTACTACCTCCTCCAGTGGGGCCATATATACATTAAATAGGGTAGGGCTCAGGGATGAGCCCTGGGGGACTCCACACTGGAGGGGAGTAGATTTGGACATGATGCCATTTTCCCAGATCTTAAATGCTCGTTTATCCAGAAAGGATTCCAACCATTTCAGGGCTATTCCCGTGATCCCGAGTCTTGCAAGACGGTGGACTAGTATTTTATGGTCCACCGTATCGAATGCAGCGCTTAGATCCAGGAGGATCAGAACTCCTGATCCCCCTGAATCCAAGATGCATCTTGCTTCCTCAGTTACCACTATGAGGGCTGTATCAGTGCCCTGACTTGGCCGGAAGCCCGTTTGCGAGCCACTTAACAGGTCATTGCTTTCTAAAAACCCAGAGAGCTGCTGATTTACAATTTTTTCTGCGATTTTTCCCAGACCAGGTAGCAGCGAGATAGGGCGAAAGTTGGCCAAGTCAGCCGTGTCTTCTATAGTTTTCTTTAGTATTTCAGGAATGCAATGGGCAGTGGCCCATTGTCTGTCCATAAAATTACCTGAAGCCCCTGAATCTATCATGATATCTGGTAAGATGGAGTTGGTAGACCAAGATATTTCTGAAGAGACATAAAAATGTCCATCATTTCTTAACAATGAAGAGACTCAGGGCCAGATGTAGGTAGGCATTTACCGGTCGGTAACGGCCGAATTCGGCCGTTACCGACCGGTAAATGCAATTTGAGATGTAGGGCCCTGTATTTTACAGAATCGGTAAATTTACCGATCGGTAAATTTACCGATTCTGTAAAATACTGAATCAGTATTTTTTCCGATTCGGTAAAATTGATATGTAGGTGGGACTCTTCTGAGTCCCACAAGCATTACAGAATCGGTATTTTACCATCAAATACTATTTGATGGTAAAATACCGATTCTGGTGTGCATGCACATGTGTGCATGCACACCTGTGCCATATGACAGACAGACCTGCCCTTAGGGCAGGTATGCCTGCCACATGGCCCCCGAACCTTTTTTGGGGGTGCTAGAGGGTGTCAAAGTGACACCCCCTGCACTCTTGTCAGAATCGGTATTTAATGATTCGGTAAATACCGACCGGTAATGCCCCATTCATTCCTATGGGCTTCAAAGCCCATAGGAATGAATGGGGCATTACCGGTCGGTATTTACCGAATCGGTAAATACAGATATTTACCGATTCGGTAAAAGGAACATCTGGATGTTCCTACATATCCACCCCTCAGATTTACCGATTTTTAATTACCGAATTGGTAAAATTCGGTAATTAAAAATCGGTAAATCTCATTTACCTACATCTGGCCCCATATGGCTTGAAGGACCCGATGGTGCGGTCTCCGTTACCTTCGGGTCAACTAGTTTTCCGACTTGCGGAACTGTTTTGGTTTCACAGGGCATTCTCTTAAAAAATGTCCGGCCCTGCCACAATAAAGACACAATTTGTTTTCACGTCGTCTTTGTTTTTCGGCTTCACTCAGGGGTCCTTTAATGCTGCCTATTTGCATGGGTTCAGAATCATCTACCTTGACTTCAGTTTCAGGTTTTTTATTCTCTCTGGTTCCTATTCTAGGGAACTCATATCGTACCCAATCCTTACGTCTCTCTCCCAATCTATGATCTAATTTTACCACAAGATCTATTAGTTCAGGACAAGTAGCAGGAGGGTCCACTACATGTGCCAAGGCGTCTTTCAATTCATCCCGCAGGCCTTTATAAAAAAGCGCACTGCGTTTCTCTGGGGGCCAATCTGCCTCTACCACTAGTCTGTTAAAGGTAGAGATATAAGTAATGAGATCTTTGGACCCTTGCTTAAGGTTCAATAGCTCTGTATCCGCAGCATGCGTAAATGTATGCTTGTCAAACATCTTTCGCAGTTCACGTATAAAGGCGTTATAATTCAGTAACAGGGGACCGTCTTTATCAATTAAAGGTATGGTCCAATTCGCAGCTGAACCTCCCAAGTAAGAAAGAACAAAGGCTACCTTAGCTTGGTCATTCTGAAAACACGAGGCCTTGCACAAAAAATGTAATTGGCATTGCGTAAGAAAAGCAGCAATTTAGATGGGTCACCATAAAAACGTTCAGGGGGAGCTAAGGGAATAGTATGAGGTGTTACCACTTGGACTACCTGTGCGTTAGCACTAGCACTAGCTCCTTCCTCTCTATTAATGCGTAAAGCCTCAACTTTATCTGCTAAGCTTTGGGTTACTCTTTGGAGATTTCCCACCATACTGGCCACATCCTGTAGAGTGAGATCCATGGCACTCGGGAGACAAATTTATATAGGCTTCGCGTTTTGTCATGCACGCACCTGTTGTCTCGGGAGTGTCCTGGAGATCTGATGCCAAGCGACCTGCCTCACCCCTATCACCCACGGGAGTCAGGAAAGAACACTAACACCCAGGTAGTGAAAAGGGGGAAACAGGGAAACAGGGTAAAAAAACAAGGATAGAGGGGGATAAACACAGCTCTCCTCAATCTTCACAAAGGATAGAGTCCCTTCTTTGTCTTCTCTAGACTGGGGCTGTAGTAAAAGAAACAAAGAGTTATAAAAAACAAAACCTCCCCACACTACTCTCAATATGTGGATCTTAGGGAACTTAGATACCTGTAGAACACTGAGGAGATGCAGGAAATGCCAGGAAGTAATAATGCAAAAGAGCGGAACATCACACCAGGTTGCCAAATACTGTAGACAAAAACACCCATTAAGTATTAGAACCACATCAGGGGATATTTGTTTCTATGTTGTATAGCACTCACCCAAAACGGTTCTGTAACCGGCTTTAAAGGGATCCGAAGCAATACTAATGAGCGACTGAAGTGATACCTTGTTAACAGAACAAGGCACCTCACAATATGTGAACACGAATGGAAATCAACACTACGATAAGCCTACCTTAAAGGTGAAGTGAGGCTGAGAAGTAACAAAGAAGAAACAAAAAGCGGCACCAAATAGAAGCCAAGACGCTTCCAAAGTCACACGACACGTCGGAAATTCAGGAAAACGCTAACTCCTCGGACGCCCATCACCGTGACCCGGAACGAGAACCACAACAAGCTGGCTAAACGCGAAGCGTTTCCTATGAGTCTTGGGCGGGGTTAAATAATACCATCAGACCAATGCGCATGCGCTAACCGTGCACATGCGTATATCGTATTCCAGCCTCCTTTTGCCAACCATTGCCAGCCTCGAGTGGAAGGGTAATGGCCGATATCATAAACAACAGTCGGCGCTAGTACATTGGATTATGTAGGCGCGGAGGCACAAGCATGACATGCACATACTGACATAAATACATATAGATATATAGATGCATATCACACAGTGGTCATCTCCACTGTGTAGTTATACATTAGGTCACAGTTTCCAAAGCATTTTGGGACCCCCCTTTTCTCGGTCCCTGCTTGATGGATCACCCCAAAACATTTCATGAAGGAGCTGAAATGATGAAAGTTTTTTGGGAAACATTTGGGAAGATTCATCAAATGGCATCAAAATGCCCAAAAATGCTTTTCCACCCATTTCAAAACATAATTGTTCCTGGTGGATGTTGTTCTTTGTCCTATGGAGGACTTGGGGAGGAGAGCCACACCACCTCCCCAAAAAATAAAAATCAGCCCAAGGGGATAAGGTTTCCTGGGCCCTCAAGTGGCTTGGGGAGGGAAGTCCAATCCCCCCTCTTCTGGGGTCCCTAGGGCCTATAGAAAGGCTCTAAACAACACACAAATTCCTCCATTATAAAGAAAAAAAGAATAGTCACCAATTGCTTGTGTAGTGGGGCCCAAAAAAAACAAAAAACTGTGAAAGTGTAATGATTAGAGTAGCCACTAATTTCACATTCACTGATCTAGCAAGGAAGAACTCCATAATGACCTGCAAAGGCTTTAAAAATATATTTTCTTGATGCTGATTGTGCTCCTAGGAGGGGTGAGGGGCACCACTGATAAGGTTTTATTAAGGTTGTGAGGGCTACAGGGAGTGAAGCAGCCCCCAAGAAACATGAAAAAGAAACCACACTAAGTCTCATGGGTCTTGAATTTATGACACCCTTTATATTGTTAAATGACACAGTCACTCATGCGCAGAGGGGGTTGGGTGCAGGGCTTGGAGCAGGCTTGGCCTTTAACCTATGCAATGCATGGCCTTCAACTATGCATTACGGTGTGTTTGGACAGACGCAGGGGTCCCAACCTCTGCACCCAACCGTATGCCATGCACAATGATAGACATATTCCTTTATGTTAAAAAAACCATAGAAATTCACTATCAAAATTCAAAAGTTGAAGAGATGTTATAGTTAGGTGAAAATGTCAGTTAAAATATACCATTTTATACCAGCAAAACCACTGAAATTGACCAGTTATAGTTAACTCAAGTAACTATAACTTGTGCACTAAAGTAACTATAACTCATTAACTCATACCCTTGCCATGCGCTGACAATTACCAAACATACTACATCAATCAATAAATGTTCTATGACATCTGTGATAACATTACTGCACCATCTGAAATTACATAACTGATGAGAATATCATCCTGGCTGGTGCCACCTACTTAATAAACCAGAAAATGACCCAAGATAATTTCTAGCAAACAGTATTTCTGCTGCCTACACTTCCCCAACAGGACCATCAAAAATGAAAGCAGCCAGATAACTCTATGAGTACACTGAGCACAACCGCTTATGGCATGACCAGATGGTGTTCAGGCCTGCAAGGGCACTCTATCTAGTACGGCTCCCAAACTTGAATAACTCTATTCCTTGATAAAAAAAAACCTCTCTTATCAATCACTTAGTAGTCTATAATACCATCAACTATGACTTATTCCTCTCCTATTAGGGCAAATAGTTAGAATGTTGTGAGGGGAATCAGCATGTCACTCAGTATCCTGCAGAAAACCCAAAAGCCCATCACTAGCCTGCTTGCTCTTTGACAACTTCCAGAATAACAGGTGGACTTTAAAATCTACTCTCACAACACTCAAATCCATTTCCATTTCCATTTATGAAACAGGTCTACAAACCTGGTCAGCATTTTCCTATTAAATTAAAAAGGGCACATATCACTCTAAAAATTCTCAATAAATAAATTAAGTGTGTATTTATGCAATGTGAATAACATGAAAATCTTGCTTCCATTTGTCACATACATATTGGATACCTGTTCTGCAATAGATGGGTAGGCTCATAGTTCCACAGAAGCACACTTCCCCCACCATATGTGAATAAGGACTGCCAGGCAGACTCAAGTAAGCTCAATGGAATCCTCAACTGAAACGAGAGGTAAAATTTAGAATTCAGATGACCCGATGTGTGCAAGAAAAACGGATAAAGGTTATTATCTGAATTTGACAAAGGTTATTAATAGGTGAATGTCAGAAAGAAGAGAACCTCTGTGACAGTGTGGGAGGCCAGTGCATAACTTAAGGTAGTGGTAATCCTATGGAAAGGATAAATTGTTCAGCTACAAAGTCATTAATACATGTTTGAAGCCTCTGTAACAGTTAACATCCTAGTTACAAGATCATGATGTCAGTAGCATCATGATCCTGTGATGATGATGATAAGTGATGAATGAATAAGACAGGTGCAGATGAGTATGGGTTCTTGGGAAAAAGTAGATTAACAGTTGGGGTGGATGTTAGTTAAACTTAAGTAATGATGGCATTATTCTTCTTGGGGCCATTAATGTTTTCAGTAATTGAGAGCTCAACATCTGGTAGCTGCAGCACAGAGAAATAGGCTTACCTTAAGAAAGTGTGTAAAGCATTTAGAGTCAAATCACAATAAAAATCTCACTCCAGTGTATTAAATAGAGAACATTTTAATGAGCAAAATGACACTAAAACAACAAAAATTAATCAAGGGGAACCATAGATATGAATTTTCAAATTTTGTAGTGAAATTAGTGCCAAAATGTGCAAATCCCCAAACAGGGACAACTGGTTGTGCTAGTCCGGGACAAGAGTAAGGTTTTAGGCTGACTATGATGGAACATGGGTCAGCTACAAGGAATTAGTTGATCCTGGTCAAAAAATTACTAAAGAATTACCTTTGTATTTAGAAACATTTTAATAATGTAGAGTAATCAGCGGGTAAGGCTTCTTGCTGGATCTAAATAAGGGTTCATTGAGGATCGGTTGACAAAGGATGGGATCTCTGTGAAGCCATCAACAAAGGCAGGAAACATTTAGCCAGGGAAAAGGCTGGAATTCACACCCAAGAAATTGTCTCCATCGATCAGATGTTGTTCCGAGTAGGACCTGGTGAAGAATTCTACCTTCAAACTTTGACTGTTTTCTAGTAGTCAGATTTCCCCAGCAGAGTTATGTCCCTAAGTTGGCAGGGATACCCAGACGTGGGTCCCTTGCTCACTTTGCCACTGGATTCAAGCTAGCCTGGCTGATTAGGGGTGCTACCCCCAAACCGGTCATAGGATGCTTGTTTCTGGTTCAGGGAAGACCTGGCTTGGCAGTTCGGGCTGAACTGTACCCATGAGGCACATGGTCAATACTGGTTTGCATATAGCTGGGTCTGAAAAGTGTTTGAAAAGTTCCGGCACTCCGTCCATCATCTGCTTGTGTTTGTTTTGTTCGCCCTAAGTTGGCTTGGTGTGCCCAGACGTGGGTCCCTTGCTCACTCTGCCACTGGATTCAATAGCCTGGCTGCTGAGGGGTGTTATCCTGAAACCAGTCCCAGGATGCTTATTTCCAGTTCAGGGAAGGCCTGGCTTCGCAGTTTGGGCTGGACTGTTCTCATGAGGGACTGGGTCAAGACTGATTTACATATAGTTGGGTCTGAATTGAAGTGGCGAAGTGAGGTAGAGAACCATGATGGATTCAACCCAGATCTGTGACTGGGTGTGAGTGTTTGAAAAGTTTCGGCACTCCGTCCATGAACTCTTTGTATTTGCTTAATAGAGAAATAAGGACATCCTCCTCTGTGGTCACTCAGAGCCGTTTCTGGGTCAATTCCTCTCCCACTGAGACTGGTGACTGGCTGGCTAAAAAAACAATAGAGGGGGCAGGTTCAGGTGTTAACTTCATCTGCCTGTGATAGAGCAGGCCTCTTTGAGGATATTTAAGTATCTGGCCACTGCCCAGATGTTTATCCTGTCAGAAGAACAACAAATCTCTCCATGCACAAAGCCTTTGTCTTAGCTCTAGGAGCAAGTACACCCCTCATAAAGGAGCATTTCAGCCCCTGGGAAACAGTTGGGAGCAAATGCAAATGAGCTTCTAGAGGTTTTAAGCGAAAGGCAGCCTTTTCTAATGAATTAGTGAAAAAGGTTTTTAAAAGTCCAAGAATGAATGTATTAGGTAGTTCCTAAGTGGAGATAACACTATTGAATTTTAATATTAACTACCAATGCTTACAGATTTGCTTTGTACAGTGAAAAGAGCTTTTAGAGCTTTGTCACTGTAAGGAGATGTTTTACACACACATTTTCATGCCCTTCTTTCAAAAATCATGCACCCTGCTTTATTGGCCTATAACTCTTAATCAGGGGTGACCTATTAATATCTAAAAGGAGGGTTTAGGCCTGTCAAAAAGGGTTATTTTGACGGGTCGAATTTGTTATTTATATTTGCAGAGCCAGATTACTGATGAAAAACATGCAGTCAAGTTTCGTCTTGTCAATTTTAGTAGTGGACAATAAGTGTTGCAGTGCATTACTGATATTTAGCTTATAGGCTCTGGGTACATGTTGCACCATTAACTAAGGACTTGTAGCTATTATAAGTATCCTAATTAGGAGTGTAGCCAATTTCACCAAGTTTTAGAGGTCAGAGAACTTGCCCTGGTGTCTGGTTGGTAGACTCCCAGTGCAGAGTCAAAAAACACAGCAACATCAATCCACAAAAGATGGGTCATTTTCTTACATGTCCCCCTCAAGATAAAAGGTAAGTAGAAACTCAGCCATTCCCTTGGCTGTTCTTATAATTTTAGTAGCCAAATCTGAAAAGGCCATCTGGAATGGCATGGTCAGTCCCAAGTCTGTATTCCACAGTAAAGTCCACTTCACGTAGAGAGATGGATCCCCTCAACAGCAAGGCAAGCATTAACATAAACACTTTCATTTATTACCAGATATAGTTTTGAGTGCAATGGATTTCCTTGACAAATAAACACTATGATGTTTCAACACTAACAGAAATTATATTGTCTTTAACTGTTGTTTGGAGGTTTCTGTTTCTATTACTGCCTATGGAGATGTAGGGGTGTGTTTCTCAAGATTTCTTGTCAGTTGAGATTTTTCATCAGACCGTAAAATACATTATCAATAATTAGTTCTTGTTGTCAGAAGGTTTTGCTTTAGTAAATAATAGATTTCTTTCTTGAATTTCTTTCTTCATAAAAATTCTAAAATGCCCCATGGGTTGTCTTTCAAACATCAACATATCGTTTTTTTGATTTTGAGATTAGTTCACTAACCTTCCTCATATTTGTGATATTTCAGAGTGCTTGTGCGAAGCATGTAATGTTTAACTTTTCTGTGTTCTTTCTTTTTGACTTACAGGAATTGACTTGAAAGGAGCTGAATAGTCACAGGACAGTCTTGGCATCTGTGTGAATATGGTCTTAGCAGCAGCATGTAAACAGGTCACTGGTAGGATCAGGAAACAGGTAAGTCTTCTTTCATGTGACTGCAAGGTATTCAAAGGACAGAATACTCAATGCCAAACAAGGCTTTGCTAACTGGGCATGGAATTTATAGAGTTGTGCCCAAGATGGCCACCAAAGCTCGTGTGGGCCTCAACTTTCAAAAGAATTCGGGATCTGTGCTTGGGACAAATGAGAGATGACAGTCTAACCTCTGTCGATAGTTGAGATGCCTTTTGTGCATGTTAAAGAGAAAGGGAACTTAAAGATACATGCAAATATTATGTTTGAGACAGGGAATGGCCATTTAGGTATAAGAATGGTGGTATAATGCTAAAAGCAAGTAATGGCAATTGCAGTTGAAGGAGTAATTTGTGGCCAAAATGTACACTGGACATTTAGACTGGATGCAAGCTGTGCACTGGGCCAATACATTGAGCACAACCTGCACCCATCATAACATCAATCCCATGTCAGGGGGTTAGACTGGTGTCATGTTGTTTGTCAAACCAGCTGTAGTAACCTGTCGGACCAGGAGGAACTAAAGACAACAATATCATCTAGATAGGCTGCACTAAAGGTCTAAAGGCCAGGCAGTACCCTGTTCACCAGCCTCTTGAAAGTTACAGGGTCATTCTTCAACCCAAAGGGTATTACTCTGAGTTGTAAGTGGCCCTCAGGAGCTAACAACGCCTATCTCTCCTTTGCTTCCTCAGTCAAGGCAATCTGCCAGTATACAGTTATTAAATCAACATTTCTGATATACTTTATAGCTCCTAACCAGCTGATCAGCTCATTACCTCTAGGAATAGAGTGTGTGTCGGTCTTGGTGACAACATTGAGTCCTCTGAAGTCCATGCACAAACTGAGTTCTCAGGTCCCCCCTGTTGAGATGGCTCTGGGCACCAGCACCACTGAGCTGACCCAGGGATTACTAAAGGGCTCAATCATACCCAGGGACAACATTTTGTAAACATCTTCCTTGATGCCCAAACAATAAGCGACTGTCTCTCTGCTGCTGCTCTGTGAGAGAAAGAGAGAACACTACTCCTTCCACTGAAGCATCCTTAGCATTGTGGGATATGATATCTGGGAGAGGCTCACGGTTAGAAATAGGGGTCTCAAGTTGGCAAGGGTTTACACATTTGTCCAAATAGGGATCCTTCTTCCTAGCCATGGTAAGGGAGTTGCCCCTTGCTAGATTGGCATGAGCATTCAGGCTTATCTCAGAAGCAGTGTGTAACACATTTGCACATAACCAACAATAATACAGTGAAAACAGTACAAAAAGACACCACACCAGTTTAGAAAAATATCCAATATTTTTCTATGTCAAAACAAGACCAAAACGATAAGAATCAAACATACAGTGCTTCAAAATGTATACTTTACAGGATATCCTTAAAATGGCAGAAATACCTCTAAAACACAGTTCGTATGAGCCAGAAGCTCAGTCTGGAGCTACTGCGATGCTGAAAACAACAGAGTCCAACAGTTCCAGCTGACCGCGTTGGTATGGCCCAGCGAAAGCGTGGACAGACTAAGTAACAGTACCTTTCTTGTTGCTGCTGGCATGTTGGTGCGCGCTGGTCGTGGTAACAATCATGGTTGCACTGTGATTATTGTCACTGAAGGTGATTGGGAACATGGCGGCGGGTTAGGCTACGCCATGAGCTCCTCTCACCCCCGGCACCTTGCTTGATTCCTCAGCTTTAGAGAAAAAACACTTACCGGGCTGCCGTGTGGAGAGGGGCGACGGTGGTTGGGACGGCCTGATTTTCCACACACGGGCTCCAACTCTGGACTGTGGCGTCCTCGCTGGCTCTGTTCCTTCCGCCTCCGTCCTGCATCTCCGTGTCTGCCCGCCCGCGTCTTTATTTGTGCAGCGGTATGCTGCACGCTGAAGTCGGCTGGTGCTCCTGCCTCTTGCGGCGGGTAGCTGTGAGCAGCGGGGGGCCACAATCTCCATTGAATTCTGACGTCCTGCATCTCCTCTTGTGCAGCTGTGTGCTGCTGTGAGCAGCAGGGAGGGGCGCCTGGTTCCACCTGATTTTCTTGGGGGCAGTCATTGGAGCGATTCTGGATTGGGACTTGGTGGATTGGGACTTGGTGGAGCTGAGCTGGGGGTCCACTCCTGTCCGCAGCGGGGGGGGGGCTTTTACTCCAGGCAGCGCCTGGGATCCTCTGTGACAGACGGGCAGCTGCAAGGATTTCCCTGTGAGGTACACCAGGTAGGATTGCCTTCTTCAGTCAGAAGAGCACCTGTAGCAGCAGGGGGGTCTCCTGTTGATTAAATCTGAGTTAGGTTTCAGTTGCAGGAGTAGGAGTGCTTCCCTAAGTGGGTCCTTTGATGATTTTGTGGGTTTTCTGTAGGAGGGCCTCTTGCATCTACATTTGCAACGTACGATTTTGCAGGGCTGCCCCGTCTTGAGCCATCTGTTGATCTCTAGGCGAGCAAAAAAATCAAATAATGGGGGTGATAAGGTGAGCTCCCCTTCGGACCTATCACTGAAGAAAGGAAGAATATTAGATCCTAGGTTGTCAGTTCTGACTCCTCCACCTCCCTTAGTACAGAGCAGAGATTGCATAAAGAAGGAGGGTCAGTCTGAAGGCGTAATTACACCCAATCTTCCTGACTTACATTGTTTACATGAAACACCAGGAAACCAGTCCTTGCAGTCCTCACAAACAGTCATAGAGAAAAGGGCCATAACCTCAGGACACCCTAAAACTAACAGATATACCCTACGTAATAACCAGGGGGATCATCTGGAGGACGCGCCTATGACAAGAACTCTCGTCTTTAAAAAAACAAGTAAAAAAGCTGCCAAGAACTTAAAAGGAAAACAGCAGCCTATTTTGTCTCGGTCTGCACAACAGCTAAAGGATATCTCTGCAATTAAAGTTACACCTTCCTTAAGGTCTTTTTTTAAAGTGCAGGAAAAGAAAACGCAACTACCCCCTTCTCCATTATTGGAGGTGCCTCGGCCTGTCATAAGTAAGGGAAGCGGAAAGATTCCACCATCTAGGATACTAAAGGCACCTGAGATAAAAATGGATACAAGGAAAATACTCTGGGCTCCCGAGGGGGCGGATTTCGCCACTGTTACAACAGAAAATATGTTTGAGGTACTGGGTGAGAATGGCCTGGGCTTGGCCTCTGCTTGTGATGCTTCGAGCTCCAACCCAACCCCTCTGGTAACGTCAATAACATCAGTAATGCCATCTGTTTCTGACCCGTTGAACCTTGCACAAATGTAAGATACCCCTTTTTTAGAAATTAGGAGCAAGTTTGCTATCTCGGAGACAAACCAGGCCAAGATCCAAGACTCATGTGAATCTCTAGAAACTAAAATGTCAGCGATTACCGAGAGAATTTGTGTAATGGAGGCGTCAATAGAGGCACTGAATAAGCAAGTGGAGCTGAACTCTACCAGGATTCAGAAATTAAAAAAGGGAGAAAAATACATGCTTGACAAATTGGAAACAATGGAAAATAATGCCAGAAGGAATAATATTAAAATCAGGAGTGTTCCGGAGGGTTTACAGGGGGAGGATATTAAGTCCTACATTATAATTTTGTCGAATGAGTTTATCCCCACTGTAGATGTTAAGGAGTTAGAAGCAGACATTCAGAGAATCCACAGAGATCCTTTCTCCGAGAATCCAAATAGGCAAAATCCTCGGCGAATCCTGGTCTTTTTTAAAACGCAGGAACTTTTACGAAGGTGGACTGGACTTTCCAGATAAGATCAGATCTATCAAGAATGACACTGGACCGACACTGGGAGCTGGGCAAATTCATCCCAATTCTAAGATCTCTGGGTGCCACGGTACAGCTGAGGTTCCCAGCTTTACTCAGGATTATGTGGAAAAATAGAGGGGCATATTATCAAGGGGGTTTATCTCCGCTTTTTTGGCTTTAAAAGTCAAGAAAGCGGAGATAAAATTATCTCCCTATTACCTAGCTGTCGCTAACACCAGTTAGCGACAGCTAGTAGGAGATAGCGACCATCTTGGGCCCCACTTTGCATGTCAGTGATATTTATCACTAATGACATGCAAAATGGCCGTGCCAAGATGTTAGCGACTGGAAATAGTCGCTAACATCGCTATCTCCTATTACCAACTTTTGGAGATATTCACGCTAAGCACGAATATCTCCAAAAGCTAACACCTGCCCCTGAGCAGTTCTTAGCCATGTTATCCAATGGTAGGTGGATAACATGGCTAAGAGCATTAGCTCGGTAATGCATGAATATCGCTGACTTTTCAGCGATATTCATGCATTTCGGCTGATTTTTATCGCTTAGGAGATATACATTGATAATAGCAAGGTTCCTAAGCGATAAAAATCGCCGCAGCTCGGCGATAAAAATATCGCCGCTAAACTAACATAGCGATAATTATCGCTAGTTGTTGGTAATATGCCCCAAAATGATTAACTTCAGGGACCCTAAGGAGGTAGGAGACTTCATAGAACAAATCAAAGCTCAGGGATAAGGTAGCACACAAATTGTACAATAAGTATAGGTTGCCGGGTGGGCCGCAGATGGGTTCATAGGGGTCAATTTAAATCAAACCCCATGAGGTTCAGGAGGGTTCCCGGGGAAGGGGGGTGTGGGGACACACAAGAAGATTGTAATTTTCAGTTTTCACAGGGCGGGGAGCAAATTAGGGAAAAAAACGAAAAAGTCCTCAGTTACACACTTTTTTCAAGAAAGTTGTTAGTCAGATAGGAATGGCAGGTGTCCAGAGGGCGCCCCCTTGGGCCATGGTTAGGGTACGCCGACCCGATATAAATGACTGAAACGAGGATTTGTACTTGGAATGTCAATGGCTTAAGGGTTCTAAGTAGGCGTAGGAGGATTTTCAATACTTAAGGCAGGCAGACTTTGACTTCATGATTCTATAGGAGACTCACCTTACACCTGAGGAGTGGGAACTGGCAGTAGCTAAGCAAAGATGGATAGATGCCGCACTTCATACTACACAACCCTTTTGTACTAAAGGCGTTGCCATTATGATTAAAAAAACTGCTAAAGCTATTTTGGGCCCTTTCAAGTTGGACAATATGGGGCCGTGGATCATAATGGATTTAAAAATACGAAATAAGTGGGTGACTTTGGTGGGATACTATGGCCCAAATATAGACGATGAGTCTTCTCTTAGAATAATCTATAATCATTTAATAGATACCAATTTCCCCATTATCATGGGTGTAGACTTTAACGTCCTTTTGAACCCCGCTCAGGATAGGTCCAAGGGGGGGAAAGTGATTCCTACGAAAATGGGTCCACTGATTACATTATTATGAATGACTTAAACTTGGTAGATGTCTGGAGAGCAAAAAATAAGACTATAACTGACCTCCAGAACTTCTCGTTTCATAATAAAAAATACAAATATCACTCCAGAATAGATCATTTTCTGATAGATTCTGGGTTGATAGAAATGGTCAGTCTAGTCTCCCACATTCCAGAACATTTATCAGACCACTCTGAGGTCCAGATAAATCTAAAATTTTCTATATATGTAGAAACCAAAAGATGGACGTTTGATAGAGTCATTCTTAAAGATGATTCAGTGATTGAGCAATTAAAAATCGATACTCTGTTTTTTTTTTAGGAAAATGATCAGCCCGCCCCTTTGGAGATAATATGGGATGCCTACAAGGTGTATATCAGACGCAGATTCACTGGTATCTTGGCCAAAATTAATAAGGAAAAAAAAGAAAAAAATAAGGTATTAGAAGCAGAAATTCTTAGAGCCATGCTTAACCAAACAACAAATCAAAGGAGTGTAGAACAGAAGAAGGAAAGTCCAGAGCTAATATCCAAATGACAGGACATGGCCGATTATCTCGACAATATCACTAAAAGTAGATGGGAAGTTAGCAGACTGGCGAACCATGAATATGGAGAGGGCAGTGGGAAGCTCTTGGCCTGGAAAGCTTGAGCCAATCTATCTAGAAATCTAATCAAAGAGATATGCAATCTAGAAGCCGAGGAGATCTTTTCAGACAGGGCTAGGATAGAGAATGAATTCGAACAATTTTTCGAAGATCTGTATACCGAAGATCTGGAAGTCAGCAACAGCCAAATTAAAAACTACCTTGCAAAAGCCTCCTTACAGTCATTATCTGAAGACCAGGTTGGTGGCTTGCTTGTGAAGAAGCCGGAGTTTCCCTTGAGACGGACTGGACCTGCATATCCCTGATCCTTTAATCCAGATTAATTATCTGCAGCACTTGAAGGACCCTGGACCCTGTCAACAATTAGTGCATATCTTCATTTTGCTACATTCCTAGAAATTCTTCCTTTGGTTCTGAGTGGACCCAGCCTTAAGCTGACTCCGCGATTGCTCGGGGACATTTGTTAAAATAACATTGCATGCTGCAAGGGGTTTACTGCCGCATATAAACTGATTCTGCCCGGTAGGATCCAGCCTCCCGTATTGGTTGGGGTCTGTTGGGCCCCCTGATTAGTGACCCCCTTCGGACCTGTTATTTCGGATATACTGTCCCACACTCTGCTGTACATTCTTCGCCCTGACAAAGGTGTAGTTCCTCGGGGGCCTTACACCGAAACGCATGTCGGCCTTGTTTGTATGGGCAGCAGGATTGTTTCTACCATCTTCAATCCATATGTTTCTTTCTGCCCTCACTCCTCTGTTTGATGAATTATTTCTATCTGTCATCGCTCCATCTTGTGGCGTATATGTACCTTTGTGATTGTTTGTGTGTTTGAAGTATGATGTTTGGTTAAGGATGGAATGTATGTTGGTATGATGTGAGATTTGAACGGTGTATGTTGGACCTTATAGGTTGAATACTTTTTCTCTGTTTTAATGTAAATGACTATATCATGGCTCAATATCAATTTTGTAGGTCCATGAACTAAATTATGAATTTTGAAAAAATAATAAAAATTACCAAATGTATTGTTGGGTCTGATTGTGTGACTCCCTTGATGGTTGCTCGAATGCCCCTGTTTGTATCTTAGGATCCTTTTGCAGGACCTCATTTAAATATTATTTGCAGGTTTCTCCTCTGTTCCAAATGAAGACCAAGCCCAACAACTTAATAGTAAGTTTTCACTATCTAAAATTAGAGTTGTAATGAAAAACTTAAAGAGAGGTAGTGCTGCGGGGCTTGACGCGATCCCTAACGAGTTCTACATTGCTCTTAATGAGACGCTTGCCCCGTTCCCAGAGAAACTGTTTGACAGTATCTTCTTATCCAAATATCTAGTCCCTAGTTCATGGAACGAGGCGGCCGTCTCCCAGATCCTGAAACATAACAAGAAAAAAAGATGAGAATCGTACAGATCCGTCTGCCTGCTTAATTGCGATTATAAAATCATTGCGCAAATTATAGCAGGGAGATTGAACGGTATAATGGGAAAATGAATCCACCCGGATCAAAAGGGATTCATTAGAGTACGCCAACTGCACGATCTAACACACAAGTTATTAGAAGCTATTGACATCGCTTCTGCTAATAGCTTGCCACTTACCTTCTTTGCTTTTGGCGTGGCCAAAGCTTTTGACCAGGTGAACTGGGGTTTGCTTATATCATCTAGTTGAAGCAGCTGCTTTAGGAGAAAATAATCTAAGAACTATTAAGAATATATATAAAACTCCTATAGCCAGGATTATAGTTAAGGGGAACCTATCTAACTCGGTTACTTTAGAGCGAGGCACTAGGCAGGGTTGTCTCCTCTCCCCTCTTCTTTTTGATTTGTATATAGAATCACTTGCCCAAATCATTAGGGCCAGTGACTGCTTTGTCCCATTTGAATTTAGGGGCTGGTTAAAGAAATTATCCCTGTATGCCGACGACCTGAGGATTTTTACAAAAGAATCACCAGCGATTCTGCCGAAATTAGAACACCTACTCATGGATTTCGGGAAGATATCAGGCTACCAAATTAACACCTTGGATGCTTGAGAGATTCCTCTCCTGTGATGGGCCCTAATAGAAATGGGATGTGGTCATGACGAGCTGAGCTCGTCATGAGCACACGAGCACTGTGCCTCATGACGATCCTCATGAGCACCGAAGGGGTTAACTCACAAAAAAATGAGATTATGACATAGAATAGGCAACATAGCTCATCTCTAGTACACCATCAAATAAGATATCTAGGTATTCAAATCACACAGAATAAAAATGACGGCCCAGATCAATTTAGAGATTAAAAAGAAGGAGATAAGAGCCTTATTAAAGTCTTGGAGCAACCTCCCATTATCAAGCCTTGGTCGTTCTAACCTTGTTAAAATGTCGGTTCTCCCTAAAATGACATTTATTTTTGATGCAATCCCTCTGCTATTTAGCTCAGCGGCCTTAAGAAAATTGCAATCAGATATTAACAGCTTTCTTTGGACCGATAAAGGGGTGAGGATCGCATGGAAGAAACTGAGATGCGAGAAAGCAGCAGGGGGAATAGCCAGCCCTGATTTTGGGTTTTACAGCTGGGCATTTCTTTTTAAGAATATGAGATCTCTGCTTCTTGATTCCACCTACTTTGCACCTTGCCTTTTAGCCATGCCCAATAGTATACCGCAGGGGGGCGATGGATTTCTTTTTAAATTAAGTCTCCCAAAATACTTTAAAAAAATCAAATTGAAGGTTATACGGTCGGCCTGTGAGGTAAGGTTCCAGATTAGGAAGCTACTCAAAATTCCATACTACTGTGTAATGATGAAAAGTCCACAAGAGATGATGTAGATTAGAGATGCATTATTCCAAGATGTATAGAGAGACCCCACCAGGAGCATCCAGCAAGGTGCTCAGCCCAGCCAACTGTAATCTGTCAGGCAGATCACCAACATTCTGATAGATGCATCACATGAACATTCCAATAGAGGTAGAGAAGGATAGCATAGAGAATACCAAGATACCACATACTGTCTTAGCGCTCCTACATTAAACTCTCCAGGTACTCCATCATACTTAAACAACAGATTATCAGCCCCTTTATGGGAAAATGGATTTCAGAAATGGGGCCAACTACTGCGAGAAAGTAATCTCGTGTCATGGAATGAGCTTAATCTTCAAACAAATCAAAGGCTATCGAGATTTAAATTCTATCAAATCTCCCGTTGGGTTTCTAATCGGGAGAAGAATGAAACTAGTAATAAAGATCTGGAGAGCAGGTTTCTAGTCCCATACCTCCAGAGAAAAGAAGTGGTGAATTGGTACTGGACTTTGATTAAAGGAGATCCACCAGCACTGCCCATGGAGGAGCCCTGGAGAAGAGAACTGCCGCTCAGCGATATTTCATCCTTTTGGCAAGTATCTATATGCATTTTGTGGAAGGTTGTCAAAGCGGCATTGTTGAGGAGAAATCATCTGTTCACACTTCACAGAGCCTATTGGACCTTGAAAAAGCTTTCCAAGCTGGGAGGTGGAGAGAAGGTCTGTGCGAAGTGTAACCTGAGATGCGCAGATGATGTGCATATGTTCGTGCAGTGTCCTCAGATCCAGGGCTTCTGGAGGCAAGTTGGTAATATTATCTCCGAAGTAATGGGTCAAGTAATTCAGGTAAGCCTGGTATTAATTATTTTCAGAATTTTACCTGATGACAGTAGTACCATCAAACTGTCAAATCTCCAAGTATCACTATTGTTTGTCTTAATACTGTTGGCAAGAAGAGAAATCTGTTTAAATTGGATATCACCTAATCCTCCAAAGCTATTAGATTGGGTTTCCTCTGTTAAAAGAATTCATAAATTGGATATGGTCTGCGGAGCAAAGAAAAGAACTATGCTCTGGGGGATTTGGGATAACTGTGTTAATAGTTTGAACTCTACAACTTTCTAGCACGTATAAAAAGTCCAATGATTATGAAGTAAGTGAGTTCCGGGGAAAATGGTGTATGTATAAACCATGGGCGTGATACCATCTTCGACATTCCCAAGTGTCATGCGGTCGGCGTCTCCAGAACAATCTGGAGCTGGAAGGAGATCTGTAGGGTTACATATCTCCTCTACTGGGTCCAGGAAGGTGCCATGGTACTGCTTTATGACTACTCACTTTTTGTTTTTGCTTTAATGAGGACAAAAAATAAAAAATTGAAAAAACAGTCGCGGTTGCATTGCAAAATGGAAGTGGTGCAGGGTGCAGTGCCCTCTCGATGCGGTGCAGGCAGCGGCTCAGTGATGATCATCCAGAGGGCGTCGGCGAGAACGAAGGCTTGTGGTGTAGGGTGAGGCGGTTCTCCATATGGTGCTGGCCGGTTGCAGTGCAAGCGACAGAGCGGGTTAGCTGGAGCTAGCGTAGGTTTGCGCAGACTGCTATGTGGGACGAGGTAGTGCTTTGTGAAATCTACGAGTGGTGCCCCCAGCTATGATGTGGTTATAGGAGTATTGAACTCAGCAGCTGCGACGGCGTCGGTGAGACCAGGATGGTGAAGTGAAGCAAGGCAGTGCAGAGTGCGGTGCACACAGGTCATGGTGCAAGCAGCGGCGGCGTTTAGACCTGGGTTGCGGTGCGAGATGCAGATGGTGCCTTCTGTGGTGCCGTCAGGACACAGAGCCAACGACGGATTTGGTGATGGAGTCGGTTGCGTTTCTCTTCTCTGTGGCAACTGAAACCGGTTCCAGAAGGGGTACCCAGAGGCCGGTGAAGTCTTTGCAGTCCCTGAGACTTCAGAATAGGAGGCACGCCCAACTTCAACCCCTTGAAGATACTCAGCACAAGTAAAAGAAAGTTCAGTCCAGTCCAGTCCTTTCACTGACCAAGGCAGAAGCAGTAACTGCAGCCCAACCCAACAAAGCAACAACACAGCAAAGGGGCAGTACTCCTCCTGGCAAGCTGCTCCAGCTCTGCTTCATGGCAGGTTCCTATGATTCCAATCAATTTTAAAGTTCTGGGGTCTGGGCCTAAATATTTATACAGCCAAATCTTTTGATCTCTGGTGGCAGAGAAGCCCTGTGCTCAGTCAAAACCAGTTCTGTCCACTCTGGTGCAGCTTCTTGGCAGGAAGTGGTGACAGCATTGTAAAAGGCAGACCAGGCCAATTCAGGTGAAAGGAAATCTCCTCCCCCTACTGTAAATGCAGCCCTCATCTATTCAGCCCAGCCCTGACTCATCCAGACTATCTGGAGCCACTGCCCTTCCCCCGCCCCTGTCACTCCAAAGCTAGACAGTCAATATGTTGTAAATTGGCAGCGATTGGGCTAGCATTAGCGGAAGCCATCTTGTATTTAGAGGTTATCTTATCTGTTTTGTGGAATCCATTTTGTATTTCTGGCAGCCGTCTTGTTTGCCAAATGCTACCACATGCGTGCCATATCCTCTGTCCTACCTTGCTGTTGTCTGCTCTTGGAATCTGCCTAGAGACAGGTTATATTTAGCTTCTTCTGCTTCGCACATGCTCAGTTGAGCTTGCAGCTGTCCATGCAGCTGCTGTTAGTCTGTAACTGTCAGGATGTGTTCACCAGAATTAGCAACTGTTAGCTCCTCCCACTTGTTGACTGTGCATTTTCTGTATGACCTAATATGTACCTAAAACCTTCTTGTTCTACTTGTACCACCTACTTTTGAGCCCCTGTGTGGGTATAAAAGGACCAAGCTCCTTCCATTCAGTGTGCTACTTCATACACTACCGAAGGGTGTTGTGTGAATGTAGTTCCACCTCATGAGGTTAATAAATACTTTGTTTTCTATTCCAGTTTCTGTGCCAACTTCTATCCTATTGGTCTGGGGACTTGTGCAGAGAAGGGCGAACCCCTAGCACTGGTAGGTCTTGGTAGGTCCACCACTACAAATTGACGCCCAACGTGGCGCTCATCGGCGACTCGGATGCCCGAAGGAGTGGTTGTAACGGAGGATTGGAATCTCGCTTTGGATGATATCTGCCCGAGTAGACCTTTTCCTCTCTTTCTGATCTGATCCTCCAGGTGGTGCCGGTCCTTGACTGAGATCTCTTCTGTTGATTGGCATTGCAGTGACCATTTGGTCAATCTTGAGAACTTGGCAGTTGGAACCTGGACACCAAGTGATTGGTAAGAGTCGTTATGCGACACTTGCTGTTGGTTTTTGATGCCTGACTAGTTTAGCAACGCTTACTGTGGCTTTGGAATTTTTGAATTTGTGTTGGCCAACTTGGATTTGTATGGGATTAATATATGAATTGCAATTTATATAGGCAGGTAATGAGGAGAATTTTCTCTTTTTGAATTGATTTGAACGGCACATTGTACTAAAGGTACCTTAAGTGCTACTTTGGTTATAGTACTGCATATTTTGCACCATTTTTTGCATGCCAGTTACTAGCACACTTCGTAGGATGTGTTGCTTTTGTAGTGGTACCAGTTTGAGACTTGATGAAGCACAACCAGCCCTCCCAGAGGGGACACCTAATAGGGATATGTATATTAAATATGGTATTTCTTCTATAATGTACAGCACGTTATGGAATAAATATCCTCGGAAGGATCCTGAGTTGCGTTGGCCTATGCATGGGTCATTTGATTTACGAAAGATTCAGTACATGGAACAATGTATGCTTGAGCGAAAGACTAGGCACAATATGTTTGACTGTGTACAAATGTGAGAGAAAGAAGTGCGTGAACAAATGAAACGTGAACAAGCCTTGATTGAAAAAGAACAGCGAAAGAACATCCATGCGAAATGAAAAATAAAGAAATTAAAGAACTAAAAGAGAGAGAAGATAGGGAGCGCCATTTACAGTTAACTGGCCATTACACTGTTCGGCGACCACTCTATGCTATTCTGAATAAACCTCAAGATGATTTTTTGTTATTAGATCGTTCTCCGCCTCCGTATATTTTTTCTTCTGCTCCTCATGAGTCAGATGAGGATTCTCAAACAGATCAGGATAAAGCACAAGCAACTCGTTCTATGTTTACCACTGCGCGGTCTGCTGAGCTTAGGTCTGCTGCTCGCAATGCCACCTGTAGTACTGCTTCTGGTTCTGAACTTTTAGATGACATGAAGGATTGGCAGGAAAGGGAGCAAGTATATTTTACAGAGGTGTTTGCTGCAGAAGTTGTTGAACGGTTTAGGAAACATTCTTAGGAATTGGATCCTGTTGATATAGCAAATGATTGTAAGCAAATGCGTGATGGTCTTTTTGTCTTTTCTCAAGTGTTTGGTTAAATTACGTGTTGAGATAGACCATTTGCGAGAGGAGAAAAAGGCAGCAGACGCAGCTGCACAAACACCTCAGACCGGCATGGCACAAGCTTCTATCTTCGGAACAGTTTAGACTATGATAGTTCATGACAAACCTATGTGGGAAGCCGCACCTTTGTATGTTCCTCCTAAAGGAGCGGGTACGAGTGATGGTAAGGCTTCCTCTGATGCAAAGGGTTATTTTATTTATAATTGGGTTTACTCTCCTTGGAATAGAGCGGATGTTATGGCTCTTAAAACTGCATTGCCCGATCCGCGGAAAAATCAATCGGCTTTTTAGGAGGAAGTTGAGGGTGCTATTAGTTCTTGTACTATTACTCTGCCTGATATTGACCTTTTTTTTGGATTGATATTACACCATGATATCTGGAGAACTGTACGTAAGGTTGATTATCATGCGACTTTTGGGGCATTATGGAAAGATTTAGAACGACTGGATGTAGAGAGGGAACCTACACAGAAACAATGTCAGTTTATTTTAGATCTTCCCGCAGCCATATTAGTTAAGTTAAAAACGATGATTCCCCCTAAAAAGATGGATTGGACTGTATTAGCGTCTTGGAAGCAAAAGGCAGATTAATCGGTTTCTGACTTCTTTACACGCTTTGAGTAGGTAGGCATTGCACGATTTTAGTGGCCAGTCACTGACAGATGACACAGGCAGGCATCTGTTCGTAGATAAATATGTCGCAAACCTGTTGCCAGAAATAGCTAGTCACCTTAAGGCCAGTGAAACTCATGGACTACCTCTTCTCCGGTTTTTCTTTTGACTATGGCTCAGTATTATGAACGGCAGGAATTAGAAGCAAAGGGTAATGAGGATAAAAAGACTAAGGAATTGAAGATAAAGGTTATGTTAGCTCAAGCCTATGGTCCGCCCTCTAGAGAAACTGATAGAAGTAATGATAGAGGTGGACGTGGATCTTATGGCTCGTCTCTTTCTTCTTATACTCGTTCATTGATCAGTGTGTGTACTGCAAGAAATTTGGACATTGGGCTTCTGATTGTCCAGCATTGCGTTCTCAGCAGTATCCACGTGGTCAGGGACAAATGAGAACTCGTTCAGGATATTCAGGGTCTAGAGGAAGCACGGACGATCGTGCTAGGTTTGATTCTAATACACGTGGACAGGATGTGTTTAACACTTTGTTAAAAGGAACCAATATCAAATGTCCGACTTTGTGCCGTCTGATTTCAAAAATTCTGCTTATGCATAGGATTGCCTAGGAAGGGGTAAGGAATCAGTTGAAGTTCCAGTAGATCATAAGGGTCCCTATGTTATAGCACATGTTTTATGTTCTACTGATTTTCTGGTTGATACAGGAGCTACTCGTAGTGCCTTATCTAAACAATTGGTTCCAAGGGCTCCCCTGTCTGGCTTAACCATTACATCGATAGGTTTTGATGGAACACCTTCCCTTAGCCCACTATCACAGCCACTTGCATTCCATGTTGATAAATTTACTGCTAATGGGTAAATCAAAAATCAGAGTTAGGGAGTGAAGAGGTAGTGCTCCTGAGAGTACTATTATGGATACATCCTCCAAATAAAGTTTAGTAAAACAAAAGGAACCACAATTTTTAAATAATACCAGCCTATGACCAAATAAAGTTTTTTTGACTCCATAAGGCCAGGTATTTTTTAACATCACTCTCATTGACCCTTGACCCTTTTTTCACCCACAACATATACACCTCATATAGCACTTTCAATTACCCAGTGCTCCAGTGTAGTCGCCAGTCGCAGCACGAACCGTCCCGCAGCGGGGCGGGAAGACCCCGATGATGAAGCATGACACCAATGGCCCTTTTGGTGTGTGAGGGGTATTTTAACAAACATTGTGTATGTCTGACAACTCTTGACATACAATAAATCCTCTCTGAGGTGATAATTTACTGCTCCATGTCCGTTTTTAATCTCTCCAAACACACCAGACAATATTGTGGGACTTGATATGCTCAAATATTTCAGAGCTACGATACGATGTTCTCCTGAAGGTATACGTGTTATTTAAATGACAACTACCCCGTGATTGAAGAGATCTTGTCTTGTTAAAGAGGATATTGCATTAGCTTCACTTCCTAGTACTTTGTGGGCTACTTCAGACACAGATGTAGGGCAAATGGTTATTCCACCAGTGCATATTAGTGTCAAGGAGGGTGCTTCATTGCCACGATTGCCGCAATACAAAATTTCACAAGAAGGAGAAGAAGCACTTATACGCATTGTCCATTATTTGATTAAAGTGGGGGTTGTGGAAGGTTCCTTATAATGTTTGCATTTCTATTTTGAAAAAAGACACTGACACTAGGATTTACAGATTCATTATTGATTTGCGAGAAGTTAACAAGATTGTAGTACCCCAATACCCTGTGGTTTCTGACATAACGACACATCTTACTTTGGTTCCCCCAACAGTGACTACATTTTTTGTGATTGACCTGAAGAATGCTTTATTTTCGATTCCGATTCATCCCGAAAGCCGATATTTGTTCGGCTTCACTTTGAATAATCGATCGTACAGATTTTGTCGAATTCCTCAAGGGTATACTGAGAGTCCTACCATTTACAGTCAAGCATTGAAGAGACAACTTGATTCTTTCGTTTTGCCTGAAGGAGCAGCTCTTATACAATATGTTGATGACATCTTGTTGGCAGCTTATACACCTGAACAGTGTGAAGAATGTACTTTGTCTTTGCTTTCTTTTCTTGCTACACATCATCATAAAGTATCACAGAAGAAATTGCAATATTGTAGACCGAAGATAACCTATTTAGGTTACCTTCTGTCTAAGGAGGGCTGTGCATTGACACCAGATCACATTCAAGCAATTTTAGACACACCTGTGCCTTACACTCAGAAAGTTATCCATGCATTCATTGGTCTGACTTCGTTTTGCAGGCAATGGATATTAGGATTTTCACACATTGTTAAACCCCTGCTAGTGCTTTTGACTAAAGACACTCCAATGCCCCTTCCATGGACAGATGAATGTCAGAATGCATTTAAAAAGCTCTTTGTTCTGCACCAGTGTTAAGTACTCCAGATTACACGAAGGCCTTTACACTCTATGTACACAAGAAAGATGGGTGTGCACTGTCGGTTTTAGTACAGACACACGGTGACAAGCAGCGTCCCTGTGCATACTTTACAGCAGTTCTTGATCCTGTTGCTTGTGCGTTGCCTGGATGCTTCCGTTCAGTTGCAGCAACAGCTGTGTCCATACGTCAAAGTGAAGGGATAGTTTTGTCACATAAACTGTTGGTGCTAGTACCCCTTGCAGTAGATGCCCTTTTGAATCAGACTAAAACACAGCACTTAACTAGTGCTCGACTGACAGGATACGAATTGACACTTTTGGCCCCTCACATTACCCTAAAGAGGTGTGCGGCTCTATACCCAGCTACTTTGTTGCCATATCCTGTGACTCAGTCTCAATCAAAAGAGCCTCATGATTGTATATTCCTTACTGAGGAACAGACAAAGGGTTGCGTCGATTTGCAAGATACTCCCCTTTCAGATGTAGATGGCTAACTGTGGGTTGATGGGTCCTGTTTGAAGTTACCAGATGGCAAAACCTCAGCTGCATATGCAATTACGACACTTGAGACAGTAGTGGAGACAGCTCGCATACCACAGAAGTCGGCTCAAGAAGCTGTACTAATAGCTTTAACACGAGCGTGTGAATTTAGCTCTGACTTGCGTGTGAACATCTATACAGACAGCTGCTATGCTTTTGGAGTTGCCCATGATTTTGCCATGCTTTGGAAGGAAAGAGGCTTTCCTACGTCCCAAGAGATGCAGATAATGCACAGAGAATTAGTGCATAATCTTTTGACTGCACTAACATATCCAAAGAAGATAGCTATTGTGAAGTGTAGTGCACACAAAAAGTGACTGATAAGATAGGACAAGGTAATGCTTTTGCAGATTGTGTAGCTCGTGCGACCGCGATGCAACGGAGCACTAAATCCATGTACGTATTGAAGTCACAAGCTGAGCGTTGGCATGAGGCTAGTCAAGAAGTGCTAGACATTCAGAGATCTGCTTCTGTAGTAGAACTTGAGCAATGGACTAAAGAGGGAATATTTGACGATGAGGGTTGTTGGCGCAGCAAAGACATGGATAAATGGAAACTGCCTGCAGCCTATTTACAACCTATGGTTCAAATGGCACAAGGGCTTGCACATGTTGGAGGTCTAGCGAAAACGAAATTGCTTGTGCGAGTTTGGGAGCATCCTGAAATTGCCAGCACAGCTAAGAGAGTAGTACAGTCCTGTTTGATCTTTTGGCAGTATAATCCTGGTAAAGGGACACAGACTCCTACAGGAGGGTTTGCTCCACCGACTGCACCTTTTGAAGTTTTGCAGATGGATTACATCCAACTTGAACGCTGCAATAGCTTGAAGTATGTCCTAGTGGTGGTATGTGCGTTCAGTAAATGGATAGAGGCATACCCTACAAAGGATAATACAGCTCTCACTACAGTGAAGGTGCTTCTAAAGGAGTTTTTCCCTAGATATGGTGTTTGTAATTTTTTGTGGAGTGACAACGGACCTCATTTTATTGGGCAAGTTGTTGAATATGTCCTGAAAGGATTAGGGATCAAACAGATATTCCGTGCAGTCTTCCACCCACAATCAGCAGGATTAGTCGAGAGGTACAACGCTACTCTGAAACTGAAATTAGCGTAAATACTGGCTTCCACGTCTCTGAAATGGCCAGATGCACTACCTCTGGCATTGTTGTCCATAAGATTGGTGCCGCATTCACGATCTGGACTTACACCATATGAAGTGGTGTTTTGGAGACCGATGGACATTCGGGGAGTTCCTAAACCACGCCCCATGCATGATGTACCTTGTGTTCTGATGAATTATTATTTAGCACAGTTAACCAACAGTTTGATCTCTGTTCATCACCAGGTTCGAGAAGCTCTTCCTGACAGATCTACAGGTGAGGCTCACGATCTCCGGCCTGGAGACCAGATTATGGTCAGAATATTTGAGAGGTCGAATAGCTTGGAGCTGAGGGGGCGAGGACCAAAGCAAGTGCTCCTGGCTACGAGGACAGCAGTTTGAGTGATGAACAGAAAGAATTGGACCCATTGCACACACTGCGAACATGTGTTGCCATCCTTGTTGGAACCTGCTGTGCTATTCGACCATCGAGAGATTCTGGACGAGGAGAAAAACCAAGCGATCCCACCTGACGAATTTGAGGAAGTCTTCCCAGACCACACGATTTCTGGAGCATCGCGATACCAACTGAGACCACAGAAAGAGCCTGCGTTGTCGGAAAGGACTGGTTGAGCTACCGCCCTGGATAAGTGAAATGGAGTGCCGATGTGGCAAGGAGGGGGATCAGTCCTTCATAGTGTAGTGACGCCTGTCTTAACCCTTGGTGAAGAAACCAATGGCTGCCAAGGGCTAAGCGCTCCAACGATTGTTTCAACAATGAGCTGATCATGTCTGCAGAAAGATCGACTGTTGCTGTCGCTAAACCTAGAGCTAAGAAGATTATTTGTGCTGTAGGGTTTGTTGTTGCTATGGTGGTTTGGCAACAATAACTTGGTTTGTTGAGAAAGTGGCTCCTGCTTGACAGCTTTTGATCGCCACTACTCCAGTGCCAGTGGAGCACCATTATTTTACGCTTCCCTACCATGAGCAGAAGCATCAACAATCCCACTTAAATAATATGTTCATTCAGATGCTGCATCACACTCCTTTCATTCCTCTTCCATTCCCGCAGAATGGTTTTTGTCAAGCTTGGTTTGCGCTTTTGTTTGCTTCTGAAATTAGCTTTCACCTCAATAAAATATGCTATCAAGATAAAGCTGGTTATCCTCAAACTAAAGGGACTAAATGGGAATGGGAAGAGTATCAACCTGACAATATTTGGACACAATATGTCTTCACGAATATGAGAACTATTAAGAATATTGGACCTTTTGTGATTTCTATGACCAGAGCTAAAGCAGATTTATGTAAAGGCAATGTTGGGAGAATCCCAGTAGGAAGGAGTGAGTGTACAGTGGTACTGACTATTGAAGGTGCCAATAATAGCAGTTTTATGGCCTCACATAATACCTACTTTGTATGCGGCAACAAGGGATATTATCAGCTACCTGTTGATTGGTCTGGCGCATGCTACGTATACTTCCTGTTGCCCTCTGTGTTTTTGGCACCTGCATCGTATCATCGTGATTTCCGACTGTACAACGATATTACCAAAAACAGAAATAAGAGAACAATAAGTATGGATGAAGTGGACCAGACTGACACCACTCTGCAACAATATGTTGATTTCAATTTAGGCTTGTTTTTCTTCGTGGGTGCTGCATTAAACAGCAGGAAAATAAGACGATTGAATAGAGTTGTGAAAACTGTTGCTAATCAGACAGCTATGGCACTTGTGAACATTGCAGAAGAGATGCAAGTTGCGAGGATTGTAGCATTCCAGAATCGCATGGTGCTTGTTGAGATTTTGGCTGATCGAGGGGGTGCATGTCGCATCATTGGCAGCAGTTGTTGTGTTGTCATTACGGATCACTCGCCTTCAGTATATGATGCAATCTCTAAACTGCATGAGATTGCTGCAGAGATTCACCCAGAGACTGGTACATGGACTTTTTCTAACTGGATGTCGACACTCTTTATTACTTGGGGCTGGAAGCTACTGACTGTTCTATGTATACTATTGGTGATACTATTTACATGCTGTATATGTATACATTGTGGTCCTGTGCTTTGCTCTATTTGCATCACTGCTTGTACACCTGCCAGGAGAAATGTGGCAGAAATGAAGGCCCAACAATTGCTAAATAAAGAGGTCACTGAACTGATGAGCATCGATGTACAGGGTGCATATCTAGATTACCCCAGATGAACGAATGTCTTCAGCTAATGCTAAAAGGGTCGTCTGTTGTAAGTTGGCAGCGATTGGGTTAGCATCCTGTATTTAGAGGTTATCTTATCCGTTTTGTGGAATCCATTTTATATTTCTGGCAGCCATCTTGTTTGCCATGTGCTACCACGTGCGTGCCATGTGCTCTGACCTACCTTGCTGTTGTCTGCTCTTAGAATCTGCCTAGGCACAGGTTATATTTAGCTTCTTCTGCTTCGCACATGCTCAGTTGAGCTTGCAGCTGTCCATGCAGCTGCTGTTAGTCTGTAACTGTCAGGATGTGTTCACCAGAATTAGAAACTGTTAGCTACTCCCACTTGTTGACTGGGCATTTTCTGTATGACCTTATATGTACCAAAAACCTTCTTGTTGTACTTGTACCGCCTTCTTTTGAGCCCCTATGTGGCTATAAAAGAACCAAGCTCCTTCCATTCAGTGTGCTACTTCATACACTACCGAAGGGTGTTGTGTGAATGTAGTTCCCCCTCATGAGGTTAATAAATACTTTGCTTTCTATTCCAGTTTCTGTGCCAACTTCTATCCTATTAGTCTGAGGACTTGTGCAGAGAAGGATGAACCCCGAGCACTGGTAGGTCTTGCTGAGGTCCACTACTACAAATACACATCCTATCAGAGGCACACTGGATGGCTAAGCAAGAAAATACCTACTTTCTAAAAGTGGTATTTTCGAACACAGAATGTAAAAATCACCTTCACTAAAGATGTATTTCAACATTGTGAGTTCAGGGATACTAAACTGTATTTCCCTATCTTGTCCCAATTGGAAGTTATGCTCATAAGTAAAACTCCCATTCTTTCCTATGGGAAAGATAGCCTTGCAGTGATGAAAAACAAAATAGACTGTAATTCACCATCAGGACATGTCACACACACCAGCACATGTCCAACATTTAACATACACAGCTCCCTGCCGACATGGGTTTCTGGGGCCTCCCTTAGGGGTGACATATATGCAAGAAAAGGGAAGGTTAGAGCCTGCAAGTGGGTGCACTTGCCAGGTCGACATGGCAGTTACAAACTGTGTGCAGACCCTGCAGTGGCAGGTCTGAGATAACTTTTCAGGGCTACTCATGTGGGTGGCACAATCAGTGCGGCCCACTAGTAGCATTTGATTTACAGGCCCTAAAACACTCGGTGCACTTTACTAGGACTTACCAGTAAATCAAATATGCCAATCATAGAAACACCAATACATAATAACAATTTACAACAGGAGCTCTTGCACTTTAACACTGAACAGTAGCGATAAAGTGTGCAGACACACTAAACCAGCAACACAGAAGGTCAGAAAGCAAAAAGACAGAGGAAACACACCAAAAGATGCCAGTCTAACACTCACTCTCTTCTTCCTCTCCTCCATCAGTGACCATGAGCATGGTCATGTCTGCCTTGTTAAAGTGGGGGTAAAGACAGTTAACACGGATCACCAAGTGGGATGTCTGGGGATACTAAAGTCCCCTGCTTAGGTTTCCTCACCCATCTTTTCATGTACCGGATAGGGTTCAGTCCATGTATCATAGAGGGCCCTGAAAGTGACAGGCTTAACAAGCCTCACTTTTTTACCTGGCTGGTATTTTGGTCATACCAGTGCTTGATAAACTTCTGGCTGGCCTCCAAGTTCTTGGTAGATCTTTTTATGTAATGAGACATGCGGAAAATCAAGCGCAACACATAGTCAACAATGTCTTTTTTGGGTTCCTTGAGAAGTTTCTCCCACCCCTCTTGGATAAGACTCAAGGGACCTCATAGGGTTCTTGTGCAAACATTGAAAAGAGTTGAAGCCTATTCCATTTTGTGTTACCTCCCTGGAGGCAAATAAAAGACATGGGAGTAGGACATCCCACTTCATAACCCCACAATCATATATGTTATGGCTCTTGAAACTCTCCACAAAAGAATCGGTGTGGGTGATAAGGGGTGGTGAACTTATTAGTCTCTCCACATTCATCACATATAACCTTCAAGTATGCAGACATGAAGTGTGTTTCCCTATCTGAGCTTATGTCTTTGTGGTACCCCACTTTGGTAAAGAAAAGATGCCAAGCTATGCCCTAGCCACCATGGCCTCATTTACCGTCCTTTAGAGGCATCGCTTGAGGAAACCCAGTGGCATGGTCCACTACCATAAAGATGAACCTATTTCCCAAAGAAGTTTTAGGGTCCAAGGGACCACAGCTGTCAATCCCCAGCTGCTCAGAAATAGTTCCAACCACATGTAGTGGAATTAAGGCAGCTCTGGATTGCCCTCCTGTCTTTTCACTGGCTTGACAGGAGGTGCACAAGCAAATGAATTCCTTCACATTTCAGACATCTGTAGCCAGTGAACTTGATTTGTTCTGGTCTACCCCATGTGCATAGTGTAACAAACTGGGTTATCAGTTGAGAGGGCTGAAAGTCCCACTCAAGTAATAAACAGAGACCTTGTCAGGATGAACCACAAAATCAATAAAAAAGCCTGTGCTTAACCCTCTGGTAGCTTGGCATCAATCGGTTATGTTTAACTGAGAGTCAATGTGTAAAGCAATTAGGCAGTACTAAAACAGTAATAAAGTGGAAAAACACACAAGAAAAATCCAAAATAGTTTAGAAAATTTGAGTAAATCTTAATAAGCAAAATGACACCAAAACAACATAAAATCATTACGAAAGACTGTTTTTCTGAGTTTTTTAAGTTTTATGTGAAATTAGCTAAAAAATCACTTGAAGGTATCTGGTCACACTGGACTCAGTCAAAGTCTAAAGTACAGGACAATTGTGATAGAGCATTAGTCTATTAGATGAACCAGGTTTGCCTCGATGAGGAGTTACCTTCTCAAAGTCGAAGCCCATGTAATGAACCTCAGCTAGAGCTTCATGATGGCGGGTGTCAAAACCCAACTTACTAGTGAGGTATAAATCCACTAACCTCAAGCTTCTGACCCAGCGGGAGCGATGCACGGATGGAAGTCCTTCCACCCCACTCTAGGTTCCGTGGAAGGTGCCTTGCATGCTCACCGCCTTGAATCAGAGAATGGAATCAGGGAAAGGAACAAAATATGAAATGGCCAACTGATGACCACATTTGTCACATTCAGGTCTCGTCTGCTTCGGACTCTATGCATCGTCATGCATCCTCTTGTGATCTGGTGAGATAAACTGTACAATGTTACTTAATCTGTGATTCATATATCGCATGTCACCACACTCTATCATCGCACTATCACACCTTGCACACATGCCTCTGTGTCATTACATGGAGGTTTACTTTAGTATGTCTTACTGCAATTGGAGAGCTAAATCTCAAATATGGGTAGACTCTCAATGAACTCTATGAAACAGGGTATGCACTGAGGCCCAGATTCTTGTGTCTCTGCGTTGAGTATCTTGTCGCAATAGTAATCCTTAAATTCAGTGTCCCATCACACACAATGATTAGTTGTTTTGTGCACATGACCATTCCTTACTTACGGTTCACAGTTAAGTTACTTTCTGTTGTGCTCTGCATTTTTTCTCTGCGCCACCAGAGTACCATCGCTGATGGCATTCTTCCGCTGCCTCTGTGCTCTGCGGGTTTTCTCTGCGTCACCGGAGCAGCATCTCTGATGGGCTTCTTCCACTGCAGGTTAGCTCAGGGCAGCGGTCTCTGGCTTTTATGAGTTCTCTGTAGCTACAATTAAAGTCACTGATTGCCTAGTGATGGGTGCTATGATGAGGTATAGCTTAAAAGACTCAATCAACCAAGAAGGCTGCTGTGAGCTTAGGATCTCACAGGACATTCCAGAACTGTCTTCAGCAGCAAGGCACAGCTGTCTGGGCATAGCTAGTGTCATGCTAATATTATTCCTAGCACATTTTGGTTCCATGGACGTGGCTAGTTTCATGCTGATATTGTTATTAATATTTACAAAAAGGGGTGGTGAGGGACAGAGTCTCTGAATTAAACAGAAAGTTCTCACCCAGTCAAAAGATCAGGGCTAGATCCAACACCGTTTTTTAGCTCACTGCACCATCCCAGTTTCAGAACCTGACTGTATGCAAATTAGTCTGTTCCTGTCCCAGTGCATGATGGGAACAGGACAAACCAAACTACAGAAGCCAATTCTTACACTGGGAAGGAAACAAGCTTCCAGGGACCGGTTTCTGGCATTACAGCCGTCTTCGGCCCGGTTTGCTTGAATCCTGATGGTGCAATGAGCAAGGGTCTCACATCTGAGAATACCCTTCCACGCTTAGGGTGGACAAAAATATTTACAAAAAGGGGTGGTGAGGGACAGAGTCTCTGAATTAAACAGAAAGCTCTCACCCAGTCAAAAGATCAGGGCTAGATCCAACACCGTTTTTTAGCTCACTGCACCATCCCAGTTTCAGAACCTGACTGTATGCAAATTAGTCTGTTCCTGTCCCAGTGCATGATGGGAACAGGACAAACCAAACTACAGAAGCCAATTCTTACACTGGGAAGGAAACAAGCTCCCGGGGACCGGTTTCTGGCATTACAGCCGTCTTCGGCCCGGTTTGCTTGAATCCTGATGGTGCAATGAGCAAGGGTCTCACATCTGAGAATACCCTTCCACGCTTAGGGTGGATAAAAATATTTACAAAAAGGGGTGGTGAGGGACAGAGTCTCTGAATTAAACAGAAAGCTCTCACCCAGTCAAAAGATCAGGGCTAGATCCAACACCGTTTTTTAGCTCACTGCACCATCCCAGTTTCAGAACCTGACTGTATGCAAATTAGTCTGTTCCTGTCCCAGTGCATGATGGGAACAGGACAAACCAAACTACAGAAGCCAATTCTTACACTGGGAAGGAAACAAGCTCCCGGGGACCGGTTTCTGGCATTACAGCCGTCTTCGGCCCGGTTTGCTTGAATCCTGATGGTGCAATGAGCAAGGGTCTCACATCTGAGAATACCCTTCCACGCTTAGGGTGGACAAAAATATTTACAAAAAAGGGGGGTGAGGGACAGAGTCTCTGAATTAAACAGAAAGCTCTCACCCAGTCAAAAGATCAGGGCTAGATCCAACACCGTTTTTTAGCTCACTGCACCATCCCAGTTTCAGAACCTGACTGTATGCAAATTAGTCTGTTCCTGTCCCAGTGCATGATGGGAACAGGACAAACCAAACTACAGAAGCCAATTCTTACACTGGGAAGGAAACAAGCTCCCGGGGACCGGTTTCTGGCATTACAGCCGTCTTCAGCCCGGTTTGCTTGAATCCTGATGGTGCAATGAGCAAGGGTCTCACATCTGAGAATACCCTTCCACGCTTAGGGTGGACAAAAATATTTACAAAAAGGGGTGGTGAGGGACAGAGTCTCTGAATTAAACAGAAAGCTCTCACCCAGTCAAAAGATCAGGGCTAGATCCAACACCGTTTTTTAGCTCACTGCACCATCCCAGTTTCAGAACCTGACTGTATGCAAATTAGTCTGTTCCTGTCCCAGTGCATGATGGGAACAGGACAAACCAAACTACAGAAGCCAATTCTTACACTGGGAAGGAAACAAGCTCCCGGGGACCGGTTTCTGGCATTACAGCCGTCTTCGGCCCGGTTTGCTTGAATCCTGATGGTGCAATGAGCAAGGGTCTCACATCTGAGAATACCCTTCCACGCTTAGGGTGGACAAAAATATTTACAAAAAGGGGTGGTGAGGGACAGAGTCTCTGAATTAAACAGAAAGCTCTCACCCAGTCAAAAGATCAGGGCTAGATCCAACACCGTTTTTTAGCTCACTGCACCATCCCAGTTTCAGAACCTGACTGTATGCAAATTAGTCTGTTCCTGTCCCAGTGCATGATGGGAACAGGACAAACCAAACTACAGAAGCCAATTCTTACACTGGGAAGGAAACAAGCTCCCGGGGACCGGTTTCTGGCATTACAGCCGTCTTCGGCCCGGTTTGCTTGAATCCTGATGGTGCAATGAGCAAGGGTCTCACATCTGAGAATACCCTTCCACGCTTAGGGTGGACAAAAATATTTACAAAAAGGGGTGGTGAGGGACAGAGTCTCTGAATTAAACAGAAAGCTCTCACCCAGTCAAAAGATCAGGGCTAGATCCAACACCGTTTTTTAGCTCACTGCACCATCCCAGTTTCAGAACCTGACTGTATGCAAATTAGTCTGTTCCTGTCCCAGTGCATGATGGGAACAGGACAAACCAAACTACAGAAGCCAATTCTTACACTGGGAAGGAAACAAGCTCCCGGGGACCGGTTTCTGGCATTACAGCCGTCTTCGGCCCGGTTTGCTTGAATCCTGATGGTGCAATGAGCAAGGGTCTCACATCTGAGAATACCCTTCCACGCTTAGGGTGGACAAAAATATTTACAAAAAGGGGTGGTGAGGGACAGAGTCTCTGAATTAAACAGAAAGCTCTCACCCAGTCAAAAGATCAGGGCTAGATCCAACACCGTTTTTTAGCTCACTGCACCATCCCAGTTTCAGAACCTGACTGTATGCAAATTAGTCTGTTCCTGTCCCAGTGCATGATGGGAACAGGACAAACCAAACTACAGAAGCCAATTCTTACACTGGGAAGGAAACAAGCTCCCGGGGACCGGTTTCTGGCATTACAGCCGTCTTCGGCCCGGTTTGCTTGAATCCTGATGGTGCAATGAGCAAGGGTCTCACATCTGAGAATACCCTTCCACGCTTAGGGTGGACAAAAATATTTACAAAAAGGGGTGGTGAGGGACAGAGTCTCTGAATTAAACAGAAAGCTCTCACCCAGTCAAAAGATCAGGGCTAGATCCAACACCGTTTTTTAGCTCACTGCACCATCCCAGTTTCAGAACCTGACTGTATGCAAATTAGTCTGTTCCTGTCCCAGTGCATGATGGGAACAGGACAAACCAAACTACAGAAGCCAATTCTTACACTGGGAAGGAAACAAGCTCCCGGGGACCGGTTTCTGGCATTACAGCCGTCTTCGGCCCGGTTTGCTTGAATCCTGATGGTGCAATGAGCAAGGGTCTCACATCTGAGAATACCCTTCCACGCTTAGGGTGGACAAAAATATTTACAAAAAGGGGTGGTGAGGGACAGAGTCTCTGAATTAAACAGAAAGCTCTCACCCAGTCAAAAGATCAGGGCTAGATCCAACACCGTTTTTTAGCTCACTGCACCATCCCAGTTTCAGAACCTGACTGTATGCAAATTAGTCTGTTCCTGTCCCAGTCCCTTTCTCACTGCTCCATCAGGATTCAAGCAAGCCGGGCCGAAGACGGCTGAAATGCCAGAAACCGGTCCCCGGTAGCTTGTCTCCTTTCTGGTAAAGAATTGGCTTGGTAGTTTAGTCTGCCCTGTACCCATGATGCACTGGGCCAGGGACAGACTGATTTGCATATAGCCAGGTTCTGAGCTGGGATGGGGCAGTGAGATAAATAACGGTGATGGATCAAGCCCTGATCTTTGGACTGGGTAAGAGTGGTCTGCTCAATTCAGACACTCTGTTCATCACCACCCCCTTTTGTAAATCGATTTTGGCCACTATAGGTGTGGCAGGGTATACTCAGACATGAGTCCCTTTCTCACTGCTCCATCAGGATTCAAGCAAGCCGGGCCGAAGACGGCTGAAATGCCAGAAACCGGTCCCCGGTAGCTTGTCTCCTTTCTGGTAAAGAATTGGCTTGGTAGTTTAGTCTGCCCTGTACCCATGATGCACTGGGCCAGGGACAGACTGATTTGCATATAGCCAGGTTCTGAGCTGGGATGGGGCAGTGAGATAAATAACGGTGATGGATCAAGCCCTGATCTTTGGACTGGGTAAGAGTGGTCTGCTCAATTCAGACACTCTGTTCATCACCACCCCCTTTTGTAAATCGATTTTGGCCACTATAGGTGTGGCAGGGTATACTCAGACATGAGTCCCTTTCTCACTGCTCCATCAGGATTCAAGCAAGCCGGGCCGAATACGGCTGAAATGCCAGAAACCGGTCCCCGGTAGCTTGTCTCCTTTCTGGTAAAGAATTGGCTTGGTAGTTTAGTCTGCCCTGTACCCATGATGCACTGGGCCAGGGACAGACTGATTTGCATATAGCCAGGTTCTGAGCTGGGATGGGGCAGTGAGATAAATAACGGTGATGGATCAAGCCCTGATCTTTGGACTGGGTAAGAGTGGTCTGCTCAATTCAGACACTCTGTTCATCACCACCCCCTTTTGTAAATCGATTTTGGCCACTATAGGTGTGGCAGGGTATACTCAGACATGAGTCCCTTTCTCACTGCTCCATCAGGATTCAAGCAAGCCGGGCCGAAGACGGCTGAAATGCCAGAAACCGGTCCCCGGTAGCTTGTCTCCTTTCTGGTAAAGAATTGGCTTGGTAGTTTAGTCTGCCCTGTACCCATGATGCACTGGGCCAGGGACAGACTGATTTGCATATAGCCAGAATCTGAGCTGGGATGGGGCAGTGAGATAAATAACGGTGATGGATCAAGCCCTGATCTTTGGACTGGGTAAGAGTGGTCTGCTCAATTCAGACACTCTGTTCATCACCACCCCCTTTTGTAAATCGATTTTGGCCACTATAGGTGTGGCAGGGTATACTCAGACATGAGTCCCTTTCTCACTGCTCCATCAGGATTCAAGCAAGCCGGGCCGAAGACGGCTGAAATGCCAGAAACCGGTCCCCGGTAGCTTGTCTCCTTTCTGGTAAAGAATTGGCTTGGTAGTTTAGTCTGCCCTGTACCCATGATGCACTGGGCCAGGGACAGACTGATTTGCATATAGCCAGGTTCTGAGCTGGGATGGGGCAGTGAGATAAATAACGGTGATGGATCAAGCCCTGATCTTTGGACTGGGTAAGAGTGGTCTGCTCAATTCAGACACTCTGTTCATCACCACCCCCTTTTGTAAATCGATTTTGGCCACTATAGGTGTGGCAGGGTATACTCAGACATGAGTCCCTTTCTCACTGCTCCATCAGGATTCAAGCAAGCCGGGCCGAAGACGGCTGAAATGCCAGAAACCGGTCCCCGGTAGCTTGTCTCCTTTCTGGTAAAGAATTGGCTTGGTAGTTTAGTCTGCCCTGTACCCATGATGCACTGGGCCAGGGACAGACTGATTTGCATATAGCCAGGTTCTGAGCTGGGATGGGGCAGTGAGATAAATAACGGTGATGGATCAAGCCCTGATCTTTGGACTGGGTAAGAGTGGTCTGCTCAATTCAGACACTCTGTTCATCACCACCCCCTTTTGTAAATCGATTTTGGCCACTATAGGTGTGGCAGGGTATACTCAGACATGAGTCCCTTTCTCACTGCTCCATCAGGATTCAAGCAAGCCGGGCCGAAGACGGCTGAAATGCCAGAAACCGGTCCCCGGTAGCTTGTCTCCTTTCTGGTAAAGAATTGGCTTGGTAGTTTAGTCTGCCCTGTACCCATGATGCACTGGGCCAGGGACAGACTGATTTGCATATAGCCAGGTTCTGAGCTGGGATGGGGCAGTGAGATAAATAACGGTGATGGATCAAGCCCTGATCTTTGGACTGGGTAAGAGTGGTCTGCTCAATTCAGACACTCTGTTCATCACCACCCCCTTTTGTAAATCGATTTTGGCCACTATAGGTGTGGCAGGGTATACTCAGACATGAGTCCCTTTCTCACTGCTCCATCAGGATTCAAGCAAGCCGGGCCGAAGACGGCTGAAATGCCAGAAACCGGTCCCCGGTAGCTTGTCTCCTTTCTGGTAAAGAATTGGCTTGGTAGTTTAGTCTGCCCTGTACCCATGATGCACTGGGCCAGGGACAGACTGATTTGCATATAGCCAGGTTCTGAGCTGGGATGGGGCAGTGAGATAAATAACGGTGATGGATCAAGCCCTGATCTTTGGACTGGGTAAGAGTGGTCTGCTCAATTCAGACACTCTGTTCATCACCACCCCCTTTTGTAAATCGATTTTGGCCACTATAGGTGTGGCAGGGTATACTCAGACATGAGTCCCTTTCTCACTGCTCCATCAGGATTCAAGCAAGCCGGGCCGAAGACGGCTGAAATGCCAGAAACCGGTCCCCGGTAGCTTGTCTCCTTTCTGGTAAAGAATTGGCTTGGTAGTTTAGTCTGCCCTGTACCCATGATGCACTGGGCCAGGGACAGACTGATTTGCATATAGCCAGGTTCTGAGCTGGGATGGGGCAGTGAGATAAATAACGGTGATGGATCAAGCCCTGATCTTTGGACTGGGTAAGAGTGGTCTGCTCAATTCAGACACTCTGTTCATCACCACCCCCTTTTGTAAATCGATTTTGGCCACTATAGGTGTGGCAGGGTATACTCAGACATGAGTCCCTTTCTCACTGCTCCATCAGGATTCAAGCAAGCCGGGCCGAAGACGGCTGAAATGCCAGAAACCGGTCCCCGGTAGCTTGTCTCCTTTCTGGTAAAGAATTGGCTTGGTAGTTTAGTCTGCCCTGTACCCATGATGCACTGGGCCAGGGACAGACTGATTTGCATATAGCCAGGTTCTGAGCTGGGATGGGGCAGTGAGATAAATAACGGTGATGGATCAAGCCCTGATCTTTGGACTGGGTAAGAGTGGTCTGCTCAATTCAGACACTCTGTTCATCACCACCCCCTTTTGTAAATCGATTTTGGCCACTATAGGTGTGGCAGGGTATACTCAGACATGAGTCCCTTTCTCACTGCTCCATCAGGATTCAAGCAAGCCGGGCCGAAGACGGCTGAAATGCCAGAAACCGGTCCCCGGTAGCTTGTCTCCTTTCTGGTAAAGAATTGGCTTGGTAGTTTAGTCTGCCCTGTACCCATGATGCACTGGGCCAGGGACAGACTGATTTGCATATAGCCAGGTTCTGAGCTGGGATGGGGCAGTGAGATAAATAACGGTGATGGATCAAGCCCTGATCTTTGGACTGGGTAAGAGTGGTCTGCTCAATTCAGACACTCTGTTCATCACCACCCCCTTTTGTAAATCGATTTTGGCCACTATAGGTGTGGCAGGGTATACTCAGACATGAGTCCCTTTCTCACTGCTCCATCAGGATTCAAGCAAGCCGGGCCGAAGACGGCTGAAATGCCAGAAACCGGTCCCCGGTAGCTTGTCTCCTTTCTGGTAAAGAATTGGCTTGGTAGTTTAGTCTGCCCTGTACCCATGATGCACTGGGCCAGGGACAGACTGATTTGCATATAGCCAGGTTCTGAGCTGGGATGGGGCAGTGAGATAAATAACGGTGATGGATCAAGCCCTGATCTTTGGACTGGGTAAGAGTGGTCTGCTCAATTCAGACACTCTGTTCATCACCACCCCCTTTTGTAAATCGATTTTGGCCACTATAGGTGTGGCAGGGTATACTCAGACATGAGTCCCTTTCTCACTGCTCCATCAGGATTCAAGCAAGCCGGGCCGAAGACGGCTGAAATGCCAGAAACCGGTCCCCGGTAGCTTGTCTCCTTTCTGGTAAAGAATTGGCTTGGTAGTTTAGTCTGCCCTGTACCCATGATGCACTGGGCCAGGGACAGACTGATTTGCATATAGCCAGGTTCTGAGCTGGGATGGGGCAGTGAGATAAATAACGGTGATGGATCAAGCCCTGATCTTTGGACTGGGTAAGAGTGGTCTGCTCAATTCAGACACTCTGTTCATCACCACCCCCTTTTGTAAATCGATTTTGGCCACTATAGGTGTGGCAGGGTATACTCAGACATGAGTCCCTTTCTCACTGCTCCATCAGGATTCAAGCAAGCCGGGCCGAAGACGGCTGAAATGCCAGAAACCGGTCCCCGGTAGCTTGTCTCCTTTCTGGTAAAGAATTGGCTTGGTAGTTTAGTCTGCCCTGTACCCATGATGCACTGGGCCAGGGACAGACTGATTTGCATATAGCCAGGTTCTGAGCTGGGATGGGGCAGTGAGATAAATAACGGTGATGGATCAAGCCCTGATCTTTGGACTGGGTAAGAGTGGTCTGCTCAATTCAGACACTCTGTTCATCACCACCCCCTTTTGTAAATCGATTTTGGCCACTATAGGTGTGGCAGGGTATACTCAGACATGAGTCCCTTTCTCACTGCTCCATCAGGATTCAAGCAAGCCGGGCCGAAGACGGCTGAAATGCCAGAAACCGGTCCCCGGTAGCTTGTCTCCCTTCTGGTAAAGAATTGGCTTGGTAGTTTAGTCTGCCCTGTACCCATGATGCACTGGGCCAGGGACAGACTGATTTGCATATAGCCAGGTTCTGAGCTGGGATGGGGCAGTGAGATAAATAACGGTGATGGATCAAGCCCTGATCTTTGGACTGGGTAAGAGTGGTCTGCTCAATTCAGACACTCTGTTCATCACCACCCCCTTTTGTAAATCGATTTTGGCCACTATAGGTGTGGCAGGGTATACTCAGACATGAGTCCCTTTCTCACTGCTCCATCAGGATTCAAGCAAGCCGGGCCGAAGACGGCTGAAATGCCAGAAACCGGTCCCCGGTAGCTTGTCTCCTTTCTGGTAAAGAATTGGCTTGGTAGTTTAGTCTGCCCTGTACCCATGATGCACTGGGCCAGGGACAGACTGATTTGCATATAGCCAGGTTCTGAGCTGGGATGGGGCAGTGAGATAAATAACGGTGATGGATCAAGCCCTGATCTTTGGACTGGGTAAGAGTGGTCTGCTCAATTCAGACACTCTGTTCATCACCACCCCCTTTTGTAAATCGATTTTGGCCACTATAGGTGTGGCAGGGTATACTCAGACATGAGTCCCTTTCTCACTGCTCCATCAGGATTCAAGCAAGCCGGGCCGAAGACGGCTGAAATGCCAGAAACCGGTCCCCGGTAGCTTGTCTCCTTTCTGGTAAAGAATTGGCTTGGTAGTTTAGTCTGCCCTGTACCCATGATGCACTGGGCCAGGGACAGACTGATTTGCATATAGCCAGGTTCTGAGCTGGGATGGGGCAGTGAGATAAATAACGGTGATGGATCAAGCCCTGATCTTTGGACTGGGTAAGAGTGGTCTGCTCAATTCAGACACTCTGTTCATCACCACCCCCTTTTGTAAATCGATTTTGGCCACTATAGGTGTGGCAGGGTATACTCAGACATGAGTCCCTTTCTCACTGCTCCATCAGGATTCAAGCAAGCCGGGCCGAAGACGGCTGAAATGCCAGAAACCGGTCCCCGGTAGCTTGTCTCCTTTCTGGTAAAGAATTGGCTTGGTAGTTTAGTCTGCCCTGTACCCATGATGCACTGGGCCAGGGACAGACTGATTTGCATATAGCCAGGTTCTGAGCTGGGATGGGGCAGTGAGATAAATAACGGTGATGGATCAAGCCCTGATCTTTGGACTGGGTAAGAGTGGTCTGCTCAATTCAGACACTCTGTTCATCACCACCCCCTTTTGTAAATCGATATTGTTATTAACACATGCCAAGGCTGCTATACATACTAAGACACTTCGTGTCTCAAAGTAATTGGGCATCCATTCCTTAATGCTCAATACTTCATAAATCAAACATGCTCTTCAATTCTTTGTGCCTCATACAACCAGAATGTACCTTTGCATTGTGTCACATCCTATGCATAGAGGAGTGCCATGTCTAATGTACGGCGAGGCTGCTAGTGCTTTTACTTTAACATACCGGTGCCCACCATTTCCTGCACCTCCATGCATGCACTCTCAGGGTCCAATGTGGGGGAACTGTTAGGATCTTGAAGCCGGTTGTGTTATTCATAGTCTCCTGAAACCTACGGAAATTGATGTCAGGGCTAAGAGCATGCCGCCAATGTAGCTTAAAGTTGGCAGGAGATACTGTGTTTGTTGCTGTCATGGACAGTCCAGTTGGTGCTGGTCAGTTGGGCAGTTGTACGGAGCCTCCTAGAAGTTTGTTGTGATCCTGCAGCTGAAATAAGAGGTCAGTCAATTGACCCTTGTACTACTGATCCTGTAGCTCAAACAAGAGGTCAGACATTTGAGCCTTAGACTTCTGGGCAGCCTGGGATAAAGGCAATCAGGTTCAGTCTTCCTTCTTCAGACAGCAGAATCCTTTCATAGGTCTGGGAGTGTTCTGATGAAGTTTCTATTCTTAAACTCATTGCCAGCCTGTGATTGGGGATGCCCCCTTTGTTTACCCTTCCTATTATCTGGGTCTGGTACAATCTGTCTAGGAGGATAAAGGCAGGCAGTCCTAGGTATGAGCTGCATTTGTCAATGGCAAGTCAGTCAGCCATTAGAAGTCAGAAAGGGGGTGGGCATAGCCCTCAGGCCAATCTTGGAATCTCAGGAGAAGGAGTACAACCCTTCAGCACATCCTGCTCAGGAGAGGAACACCCTTCCCCACACCTGTAGTCCCTTTGTTCCCTGTCTAGAAGGAATTTACAGCACACCATAGATGAGCCATTCACAGCCATGTAACCCTGAACACTGGCAAAAAGGCACATGTGGTTTAGGCTGAAAATTGGAACTTTCTTAAAATGCCATTTTCAGAATAGTAACTCAAAACTTGAATTTATCTTTATAGGGGATTTAAAATTGCAATTCAAATGAGTGGAAGTAACATTTCTTTACCTGTTCTCAAACAGAAGTTAGAACTTATTAAGTATAATAAGATAACCCAGAGTTAGGCTATGAAAGAGATAGCCTTACTACATCGAAAACCAACGTTTGGAGATTTTCACTGTAAGGGCATATAAAACGTAAACACATACGTTCTACTTTTCAAATATCATTCATCCTGTCCCATGAGTCCTGCATCTCGGGGACGTTCTCTTCCTAATTTTTGATTCCTGTATCCGTCAGAGTTGAAGGACGGGAGCTGGGCGCTACGGTCTCTCCTTTATGGCCCCAACCTGATACGAAATATCCCATTAGGAAAATCTGGATTTCCTTCTGGCCCAGGGTGGCTCCCAGGCCAGGCTCTGACCTATCCTTGTCCGGACCCTTGACCCCATGGTGAACCCTCTGTGCTTACGAATCAGTGTTGCTGACCTTAGGCATCTGCATGCTTTCCGGTCTAGGCTCTGGGTTGGACCCCTGGTACCACTTTTCTCAAATGCGTTTGTGATTCCTCCATTGCTCGAATTCAGGTGCTTCCTCCTTTGTTTTTTCAAAGCATTGCGCAATTAAAAAGGTGAGACCCACACCAGGGTCACCCACCGAAACGTGCATCGGCGCTGGGGTTATTGTTTCCATCTGTTTCCCCTTGATTTAAATAATAATGTCAAACAAGAAATGTATCTTGCTAAAAGATTTGTACCAACTATTGCTTTCTAGTGATGAAATGACAACTGAGTTGATACCCTTATTCCCAGTATCCAGCTATTGTGAGTTCCTCTGTGTTATCAACTGTGTTGTTCAAACGGGGCTATTGTTTAATGTAAATGTCTATGTTGAGAATTTTTTGAACCTATATGTTTTAGGACGTATGTATCTGTGGATATGCTCTGGTCTGTATGAATGATTGTGTTGTTGCTTTGTTCGTTGCGCTTGGGTCATTCATTGTTTTTGTCATCATGTCTTACCCTACAAACATTTTCACTTTCTGTGATATATTTAACAAATTTGATACCTCTGATTTGATAATTTTGTGTCTTATATTGTGGAGGGTCAGTTTCCTGTACATGTGTATATATATCAGTGACAATTAGCACTTTAACTACATGTATTCAGGCAGTGGGATCTCTCCTTGTTGGCATTACCCATGAGCCTTTAGGGCCTACCTGATACCTAAGGTCCATCTTATAAGTATTAAAAAGGAAGGACTAGGCCTTGTGAAAGGTGTTATGTGCCTAGTTGAACTGAAAGTTTAAAACAGCACTGTAGGCTGCAGTGGCAGGCCTTCAATATATTTTACTGGGCTACTTTAGTGGGTAGCACAATGAGTGCTGCAGCCTACAGTAGCATTTCAATTAGAGGCCCTGGGAGAATATAGTACTACTTACTCTCAACTTCTAAGTAAATTAAATGTACCAATCAGATGTCAGGCAAGTTTGTCATGTCTAGAAAGGAAAACACAAGTACTTTTTCACTGATTAGCAGGAGCAAAGTGCACAAAGTCCTAAAAGCCAACATAAATGGGTACAACAAAGGAAGGCAATACTCTGGAGTGATCATGCAGAAGGGGCCTGCTCCAACACCAAGCCAAGGTCATGTGTCATGTGTCATGTGCTCACTTTAACTGAAAGACCCTATCTCCTTGTCACCCCAGGCTTTGGGTCCTTAGCCTCACTTCACAGGACACTTTCCTTCCAGTAGATCATATGTCCTATCCTATGTCCCCCTGCTCCTGACCTTCAACCTGGTGCTGAGGCCTTCAAGGGTTGAGCATATTATCTGTGTTTGATACAATTCTTCCCTGGATGGTCCTCCTGCCCCATCCAATTCAGAGCTTTGGCAGGGTGTCAGGGTAGGATTTTCTTCCCCTTTAGGCTCCAGATGCTCACCCTAAGAGGTCAGATTTCGTTTGGTCTGTGGAACATTTTGGAGCTGGTTTCCCATGCTTCTTGCCCTTCCTCTTGGTTGCAGAAGCCTGGGCCATTGTTCCAGACTTCAGGTTCCCTTGACTTCCCTGATAATCCCGTCACTTGTGACCACCCACTAAGGCAGACCCAAAATCTATGCATTAGTCATCCTTTCCACCTCAACCCAAGCAGAGGTTTCAAGGTTATTTCCCATCAGGCACTACATTGGAATGATAGGGCACACAGCTACCTTCTTCAGACCAGTAACCGTCCCTAATCAAAGGTGACCATTGCTGTGGATTGAAATTTCACCTCACGTGTGATAGTGCGCTTTACAAATACACATAATATAACATAACATAAAATAACATGGAGAACATCTGAGATGATTTGCTCTGGGGCAAATGCCGGTCCACCATTGTGGTCATGTTGCTGCCTAGATGCCCCCGAAACTCTACCTTGGTCCTGTTGATGATTGGTCATTACCTTTACTTCACATTACTGGGAGGTAAGGCAGCCAGGCTTTAACATCCACCCCGCCAAAGGAGCCTAAGGTGGCTTCAGTCCAACCCCTGTTTTTTCCTTGGGCCACCTACACCCCAATTCCTATGCTAGAAATCCCTAGGGGCTGCCTATCGGGGAGGAGTCTCTTGGAATTGAGTATCCCATCTTGTGTCCAGGTTCAAGACGGTCCAAGCATATCTCCAGTCTCGGAGATGTCAAAGGGTTTCTTTTCTTTGTACCTCCACTTCAGTTAGGTTTAAGAAATGTACGGGACACCCCCTCCTGGTTAGATGTTTGAGGCTCTTGTGAGAAAAATTCTTCTTTATATCCATGTTGCTTCCCTCTTCCCTTTGAGTGAAGTGAAGTGAAGTGAAAAGGGACTTATATAGCGCGCTACCACTCCAAGGAGTATCTTGGCGCTTGGGTTCCAGAAACCGCAGGTAGTAGATGAAAAAGAGACTACCTGTGTAGAAGCACATCATATGAATCCCATACATTCGGCGTTAGGCAAGGAATAGATCCATGTTTTTAAAAGCTTTCTGAATTTAAGTTCAGTGGAGGCTTGAGGTAAGAAAGAGGGAAGTTTATTCCATACTTTCGCGCCGATGACTGCAATGGATTTTCCTCCTCTAGTTGACCTTTTGAACCTGGGGACATGGAGTAGATTAGCTGTAGAGGACCTGAGTGATCTTGACGGGTGGTATTGATTAAAGTATTTGCGCAAGTACAGTGGGCCAATATGGTGAAAGGCTCTGTAAGTGATGGTCAGGACTTTGAAGAGTATGCGCTTGTGGATAGGGAGCCAATGCAAGGCATCCAGAGCTGCCGAGGCCAAAGATTTCCTGGGCAGTCTGAGGACCAGTCTGGCAGCTGCATGCTGGACCATTTGGAGTTTATGAAGGGTTGATTTGTTCAGTCCAGCATAAAGGCTATTACAATAGTCCAGCCTTGATGTTATGAGGGTAACAGCTACCGTACGTCTGGCACTCAGAGGAAGAAGATCGAAGAATTTCCTCAAGCTTCTGATAATGCCAAAGCATACCCCTGCCACTTCCTTGGCTTGTTGGTTGAATGTCAGAGTGCTCTCAAATTTTATGCCTAGGTTTCGCGTGGCATTGATGGTATTTGGGGGAGCTTCTGCATTTTCAGGCCACCATTGTTGTGGAGAGAAGAGATTGTTGGGTCCAAAAGGTATGCTTTCAGTTTTAGATGAGTTGCACTTCAGATGGTTTTGTGACATCCATTTGAAGGTTTCTGACAGACATTCTTTTAATGTTTGTTCTGGGTTAGGTTGGTTTTTATCAAGGGTCAGAACAAGCTGAGTGTCGTCAGCGTAGGCGACAGTACTGATGGTATAGGAGGAAATCAGGTTAAGTAGAGGAACCATGTAAAGGTTGAATAAGGTGGGGCTTAGGCTGGCGCCCTGTGGGACCCCAGTTTTAATGGATTTTTCCTCTGAAGAGAAGTCGCTTAGCCTTACAATTTGGCGTCTATGTGCTAAGTAGTTTTTAAACCATTCGAACACGGTTCCTGCTATGCCAGCATTAGAAAGGCGATGTAAAAGGATAGCATGGGATACTGTGTCGAATGCTGCAGAGAGATCTAATAGGATCAGGACAGCTAGTTTGCTCTGATCCAATGCAGCACGAATGGTTTCAGTGGAAGACAAGAGTGCAGTTTCAGTGGAATGGTGGGTTCTGAAACCTGCTTGACAAGGATGTAAAATGTCATTTTCTTCCAGGAATGCCATTAGTTGTTTATTGGCGAGGGATTCTGCAATCTTGCAAATGGCAGGAAGAAGCTAAATGGGGCGTAGGTTAGAGAGGATGGTAGGGTCTTGTAATGCTTTTTTCTGTAGTGGTTTCACCATTGCTAGCTTCCATTGAGGAGGAATTTCTCCCGATTGAAAGGACGAGTTGATGATAGCATTTATATGCGGATTGACCTCCTGTATTATGGAATTGAGGAGAGAAGGGGACAGGGCTCAGACGGGGATCCTGATTTCAGGATAGATATTCCCCGTAAAGAGGCGTCCAGGCTGATGTGACTAAATTTTTCCCATTTAGGATGATGGGGCTTGAGAACAACTTCACTAGTGGATTCTGTTATTACAAATTGGGGAAAGTCTTTGGTGATCGTTTCTATTTTTTGGGTAAAGTAAGAGGCTATGTCATTGCATAGGCTCTGCGAAGGTGGAATCTCTTGAATAGCAATTTTAGGTTTGGTGAAGCTGTTGACAATTTAAAAAATTTTATTTTTGCTTGTTGTCTGCAGCTTCAATGCGGGAGGTGAAATAGTTAGTCTTTGCCACTTTGATAGAAGAGTGATATAATCTCCCAGCTTTCTTGTATATCATTTTGGCGTCATTGTCATAATTCCGTCGCCATTTACGCTCAAGAAGTTTGATTTCTACCAGTTGTTCTTTTAGGCTGTCTGAAAACCAAGGGGCAGAGGTTTTCCTTTTTCCTATGGTCTCTCTATTACTTTCTGGGTTTCTGATGTTATTTCCGATGTCGGTCATCCATCTTTCGAATTTTTTATAATCTATCGTGGTGTGCCCAGAGAGAATGGGTTTACTTTCCTTGGCCCAGCTGGTAAGATCAGGATGTTTCATGATTTTGCCCCAATTAGGTAAAGTGTTTCCCTTTTTAGGTACCTCTTTGGGCTTCAGTTTACTATTAGTGAGTTCAATGTTGAATTCTATATAAAAATGATCAGTCCAGGTCAGGGGTATGGGATCATTAACTGTAATTTTATCTAAATTAGAGCTGATACAGTCAAGGGAGTGTCCAGCTTTATGGGTGGCTTCGAGAGTCCTGAGTGTTAATCCTAGGATCTGTAGGATTTCTTTAAAATTAGAGGCGTGTTTGTCCATGGGATCGTCTAAGTGGAGATTCAGATCACCTATGATTGTAAAGTTGGAGTACCTAAGAGTCAGGTCACTCAGTACCTCCCCTAAACTGGCAAGAAACTGCGAGGGATTGCGAGGGGGACGATAGATTAAAGTTCCAGAAAAGGTAAAGGTGTCATGGACTTGGATACAAAAATATAAGCTCTCAGCTTCTTCAATGTCGGGGAGCTCTCTGATAGAGCATTTATAAACGTCTCTATATATGATGGCCAAACCACCACTACGTTGTTCTAGGCGATCTTGTCTGCAAATGGAATAGCCTGGAGGGGTGGCATGGACTATATCGGGATTGGACCACTCACGAAGCCAAGCTTCTGTAATGAAAAGACAGTCTAAGTCATTTTCATGAACCAGGCCAAAGATGTGAAGGGAGTTTTTACACATTGAGCGGGCATTTATTAGGCCACTCTTAAGGGAGCTTGGAATCGATTGAGTGATATTGGGGTAATAAGGAGTTAAGGTATGTTTGCAGCTAACACAGCTGATGGGGCCAGCCCATTTATCTACATCGAGGGCATGGAGACAGTGGGAACAGGAATTATTCAAAGCAAGAATAGAACTTTTAGATAATGGAGTCACCTGAATAGAGTTGTTGGCCCTAGGCCCATCCGCAGCGCGGACGAGCGCAGACGGGCTTGACTCAGGCTCGACTCCGACGCGACAATAGCGCGCCCGCTGCTCGCGTTCGCTGCGCGAAGCAGTGGCCATCTGTATTTGTAGTCCCTTCTACAGCAAGGGCGCTGGGAAATGTAGTTCCCTACCGGAGTTCTCAGCGGAATGGTCCCGCGCTTGCCAGCCACAGTGCCTAATCAACTGTGAGCTCGGGGGGAGTGCAATTCAATGAATTTAGGCAGTGGAGTAATGATTTTTTAGAGACAAAATGTCGAAATGCGGCGCAAAATAAAACACACTAAATCACAGAATTTTTTTAATGCAGGCAAACTACCACCCGGCTTCCGCCTCAGGTGCAGGAACAATTATGTGCTAGTGGCCGGAGCAGCCTAGTTGTAATCACCAGGTTTCTGACTCGAGGGTGAAAGGAATCTCGTGTCTCAAGGAGCGCTCCTCCCTTTGTAGTCCCTTCTACAGCAAGGGCGCTGGGAAATGTAGTTCCCTACCGGAGTTCTCAGGGGAATGGTCCCGCGCTTGCCAGCCACAGTGCCTAATCGACTGTGAGCTCGGGGGGAGTGCAATTCAATGTATTTAGGCAGTGGAGTAATGATTTTTAAGAGACAAAATGTCGAAATGCGGCGCAAAATAAAACACACTAAATCACAGAATTTTTTTAATGCAGGCAAACTACCACCCGGCTTCCGCCTCAGGTGCAGGAACAATTATGTGCTAGTGGCCGGAGCAGCCTAGTTATAATCACCAGGTTTCCGACTCGAGGGTGAAAGGAATCTCCCTTCAGTGGGAGCTTGACCCCCTTTTTTGAGATAAGCCCTGGAACATCTTAGGCACTCTAGTGCACATCCACACATCAGCTGCCAACCCAAATTATCTGGGTAAGTCAGTTTGGAATCCAGTAGAGACTGGTGTAACTCTGAATAACAATTATTCAAGTAGTGCCCCCACATGATCAGATTCTTCAGACCCCTTCATTGGTATTGACTGCATTAGCTTTCTTGTAGCCCCACAGTGATTTTACTGAGATGTATTCAAAATCAGACCAGGATCTTTTGTTTGTGCCCTGGAACTTTTTGTTGGTACTCTTCAGATGTGAGGCCGAACCTCTGCACTAGGGCATCCTTAATGTGAATGCTTGAGTCAGCTAACCTTTCTTCTATAGGCAGGAGCATATTCCTCACCAGTGTAGACATTGAGGTCCCCCCAGTGCTGTTGACCTACCCTGCACATTCTCAATGCACTTTTGAAAGAGGCAAGCCACTACTCAATGTCATACATCCCACATAAAACTAGGCACAATACTCTTGGGAATGCATCCTCTCTATGGTTCTTCAGTTCCCTGCTGCTCAGCCAGTGTGTGAGAAGATGGCCTGGTATATGCTATCCACTAATTAAAGTGGGCACCTTGCACCAGTCCAAACAACCCTTATGGTGATTTTAGAGGTCAAAGATAACCTTAGAAAGCTATTCAAGTGGTAGCTGTGGAAAGCAGCCTTCAGGCTTAGTCTTGAATGAATGTTTAGCAGCTTATTTTACATAATACAACTATAACTTATTGTATTGGTTAAATGAAAGGTGAACAACACAGTAGTTATAAAAGTATGTATTTATTATTATAACACACCTTAAATACCTCACAATATCTGATACACGCAGATAAACACAAAACACACAATACTGTAGCACAGAAACAATCGTAAGTAGTACTAATACACAGTGGGATCCAGGGGAAGACCAAACCATATACTAAAATAGTGGTATAAGAACCATGACTCAAGTCAAGACAGTGTCTAGAGGTTATTGAATCACTGGAACCCCAAGGTAACCACCCAAGGTGAGCAAGGAGGGACCCCACGGAGGACGGGTGCAGTGTGTTAACACACGTGCTATATACAATTCGATGGGAGAGTTATTGTTGCAGTTTTAAAGTTTAAGGACCCTTCCAGTGGATTACGAAGAAATCCTTTAGAACATAGAAGGTTGGAGAGCCACACCACCCATGGATACTGAAGTGCCAGAGTTAGCTATCCCAGGCAAGCAAGGTGCATAGGGCTGAAGTGGTGTGGGAAACCGTCATCAATCTCAATGGCAGCCTTCAAAGGAATGCCACTGCTGGAAAGAAGAAAGGTGTCTGGTGGAACCCACAGGTGGATTCTTGATGGAAGGAACCTGAAAGCAGAGTGGACAGAGTCTGGGTCACTCAGGAGCGACCAGGGGCTCAGTAGACAAATGCCCACCAATGTTGGGTGCTTCAGGTGTGATGATGGAGACCTTGACTCTGCAGCCATGGGGACCTTGAGACATCAAGGATGACCAGGAGCCGGGTACCAGCTGTCCCACAAACGATGTTGAGTGCTGGGGAGTCAGTCTCTGGCCGATGCCTATTGACCTGACTTCCCCTTCTCGAGCTTGGCTCAGTAGCAGGAGGGCAGAAATGTGTCTCTGGTCGGGAGCAACCATTTTGTGCTGTCTGGGTCTAGAAGGTTGTCCCTGGGAACACTGAGAGCCTAATGGAGGGCTTTCCAGTGCTTGGGATCATACCTCCCACACCATTTATGGTGTCATGTTTGAAACCAAACATGATAGGATTCGTTGCAGCCGTTTTCGAGATGGTCATCATGTAATTACACGGTGCCCTTCTATATGGCTGCTTCACTGACAACCTGGAAGAATGGACTCTGTAGGCTGCCTTCAGGATTGCAAAGGCCTGCTGTAGGGGTAACAAATAGGTTTTAAGTGCAGTGACCCTAGATATAAAAAACGATATCTTTAGTAAGTGGTGCTAGCACCAGCTTACACGGGCTGCAATGGTAGGCCTTGTAGTTCCATTTTGAATGGTCTCCCATGGGTAGCATAATGCATGCTTCATCCCATGGGGGACCTCTGTGATAACAGTCACATGATCGGGGCGTATTTACGGCCCTGCCGAACGCACAGCTAAAGTTGCCTATTTGTATGCATTTCGGGCCTCTTGTGCCCTTCATCAGGGGTCACTGTCACTGCCGTTTCGAAACACCCATCTTAGTTGCTTGACTGACGGATTCCGCACAAGAGGCCCAAAATGCATTGGGTATTAGAATAAACTACACTGTCTTGGACGAAATTGCTTCATTCGTGTTCTGTGCAAGTGGTTCTGATGGCTCAGCCTTAACATAAGAAACCTTGGAAATTGTCAAATCCACTCCAAGTGTGGAAAGTAAACTTGAAAAAGTTGTTGACTGAAAATGAGCATATACTGGTTTATAATGAGTTACATGGATTCACTATGTGTAGTTGGAGGACGGCCTACAAATAGGCAACTTTAGCTGTGCGTTCGGCAGGGGCGTAAATACGCCCGGTCCTGTGACTGTTATTCATTTTGGTGCCGTGAGGGCATGGCACCCACCGTTACTGCACGCAAACAACGGATGAACTTGTCAAGAAATTAAAAATTGGTGTGCATTCCTACTATTGAAATTATTTGGACCTCTGTCATACCCATGCCCTGGGTACCTTAGTAGCATATACTAGGGGCTTATATCCCAGTATCCAATCTGGGTTCTACCTAAGTACTTGTCATAACAATTTAAGGGAGAAAGCAGATAGACTGGGGTCCTGATTAGCAGGATCCCAGTCAGACTAGTCACTAACAGCTTAGCGCCAGGCAAAAGGTGGGGGATAACCATAAAAGCAGATCCTACTTTCCTACAGTGTTGAACTCAGGTTGTAATTACTAAATCCTTTTACGGGACCTAATAAGTTAGTGCCCATTATTATGTGAGGTGGACTTCAATCCACCCTGTTGGACCTGGCCCTTTTTGCAGGGTTATCCTCAAACGTTTTGTCTTCTTCCTCCTATTTTTTCTGGCCTGTGTTTGTTGGGTTTAGGATCGGGGCATTTCATCACTGCTAACCAGTGCCAAAGTGCCTATGATTGGAAAATTTGATTTATTAGTAAGTCCCTAGTAAAGTGCACCAGTTGAAACTAGGGCCCGTAAATCAAATGCTACTATTGGTCCTGCAGCACTGATTGTGCCACCCATATGAGTGGCTGTGCAAACATATCTTAGACCTGCCCCTGCAGTGTCTTTGAGGGCAGTTTTAAACTGTCATGTCATCCTGGCAACCCACTTGCCAGGCCCAAAGCACTCCCTTTACTACATATAAGTCACCCCTAAGGTAGGCCCAAGGCAGCTCCATGAGCAGGAGGCAGTGGATTTAAAAGGTAGGACATGTGTATTGTTGTGTTTTACATGTCCTGATAGTGAAATACTGCTAATTTTGTGTTTTACTATTGCAAGGACAAGCTCTCCCATAGGCTAACATTGGGATTCCCTTGAAATATCATTTTAGTGTAGTTTCCCATTGGGACCTGAAGGAGATTTGGAGTTTGGGGTCTCTGAACTCACAATTTAAAAGTACATCTTTTGGTGAAGTTATGTTTTTAAACTGCATGTTTGAAAATGTCACTTTTTGAAAGTGGCGATGATAGTTGAGCTTTTGTGCATTCACTCCAGACAGTCACCCAAAGGGAGCTAGGTGTGCCCCACATATCTGGCTGATGGGCCTTCCTGAGCTAGAGTGGAGGAAGGAGGGGCACATTTGGTGTCTCTGTGTATAGTCTAGTTCAAACCAGTCCTGGGAGCTGTTGGCTCCGCTCTGGTGCAAAAACTAGACAAAGGATATGGGAGCATCTTCCCCCCCGGAACAGACCCTCCCCTGGGAGGGTCCCCTGAATTGTTCCAACCCTTTCCCAAGGGCACTTAAGGGCTTACCTGTGGGTGGGTCCCTAGATTCGTCGTGGGATATGATTCAAAGCAGATGTGTGATCTGCTGTGGGTTTGATATGTACAGGTGAAAGGCGCTCAAAAAGTACGGGTGGAGTTTGGTAATGGAAGGTGGCGAGATAAGACGGTGCAGGCAGTATAGAGGAAAACCCTATAACCTCTAACTAATATTAAGGCATGGGGTGCCTGAACATTATAGAACATACAAACAGTTACTGTGCACACGTCAGATAAATAATTTGGTATACATGTACTGCAGGACAAAGAGAAATGAAGCTGTTGGTTTGATGAAAGCTTTATGTAATTCTCTTTGGGGAATATACAGACGCCAGCCGACACGTGTTTCATCAAGCAGGACGAAGCCTGTGAATCATCAGGGCTGTAAAACATATATGTGACATTTGTCAAACGATAAGTATAAACTTAAAACATTACAAAACTTTTAACACTTGTTTGTATGATTCAAAGCAGACACCACTTTTTCTTCAACCTTCTGGGCACTCTGGACTTCGATGAACTTCGTTTGGGCTCAACTTCATCTCTTTCCAGTCTGCTGCATCATATGTGCTTGTGCACCATACAGGAACCTTCCAAGGCCTGTGGGCATGAAAGTCACCCAAAGGAATCTTCCTTGGAGTGAAGGAGTCACTCCCCTGCATTTGCAGGCATCGCAACTAAGTCGATCGGTCTGCTGATCCTGAGCTCCTCTTGACTCTGTTAGGTTCTGCAACATAGATGGTGCTCAACCCCTGCTCTGCGCCAACTTGCAGTTGCAAAGGTTTGGTGGCTTCCTACCAAGAAGATACTCGGGCTCCAAGTAGCCCCAACCTCAATCACCTCCAGTGACCAGAATCTTCAGACACATTGCATTGTGTGCATCGTGGCTTGCATCTTTTGGTGTAATTGCAAAGAAGTGGTCGGCTACATAACATTTCATAACACAAATTTAGCAATGAATGTTTAAAGTGGTACACAAGACTATGGACATTTATGAGACTGAATTTTAATTCAGTTGTATGCAATCATATCAATTATATTCACATATGTTAAATTTCTCATTTCATCAAATACAAAGTAATTACCACCATAGTTCATATAGTAATCACTAATATAGTGCTCCGTGGGTGCCAAAGAAAAGGGTTGAACAAGTAGGGTGGGGTGTGGTTGGAATAGGTAAAGGGACAAAGAAAAGGAATTGTGTCCTGTGAACAATTCTACATCAATCAAAGGACATTTCCCGTCTGAAATAGATCACAAGGTTCCCTAAATAAACATTACACGAGAGCCATCTATGGCTAATTGTGTTTTGACGTGTATGTTGAAGAAGAGACTGTCGACGTTTCGACCCCTGTGGTAAGGGCAGGTTATTCCTCAGTATGGGGTCTTCATCAGGACTAAAGGGGTTATGAGCACATAAATTGTGGCGTCTGTGATGTCCCACTTCGGTTGGAGACTCGCGCCGTTATGTTGATTTTGTGTTCTTCTACAAGAGAGAACTGTAGGTGTGTATGGAATCCCAGATGAGTTGAAGACTCGCGCCGTTGTTGTGATTTTGATGTTCTCCTCCGAGAGGGAAGTGCAGCTCGTGCCTGGCAAAGGTGTGGATTATTGAAAGAAGAAGGGTGTAGATTAGTCACACCATCTGTGTATCTGCCGGATTCAATCCTCGGCGGAATACTTGCATCTTTTGGTGAGCTGCTCAAGGTCCTCTCAGGTCTCCAGCGTCTCTGGCCTGTGGGTCCATTTGAGAGTCACACTTGTATTTGTTGGGCTCTCCTGATTGCTGGGGCCAGCCTTGACTCCCCTCCTTGTGAAGAGCTCCCTGGACCTTGCTGGTCCCGACGTTACTCCTTCTTCAATTCCTGCATTGGTTGCATTTTCCAAGGCTTGTTGGTGCTCCCGCCAGACAAGGAACCCTCAGCGACATCCTTCGTGGGACATCTCGTGCACAGCTCCTGGTCCTCCTCAGCATTGCCTGCTCCTCAAATCTGCAGAGTCAAGGTCATTGTCACTCATCCTGCAACACCCGCCATCAGATGGCATTTGTCTTCCAAGTGTCCTGGTCACTCCTGAGTGACATAGACTCTGTTCCCTCTGCTTGCAGATACCTCTCATCTTGAATCCACCATTGGATTCCACGGGACACTTTCTCCTTCTTCTGCAGCAGCACTTTCCTGAAGTCCTCCATTGGGTTCGACAGCGGTTTCTGACACCACTTCACACCTAAGCACCCGGCTTCCCTGGTGTAGGTAACATGGGTACTAGGTTATCCATGGGTGGGGTGGCTCTGCAACCTTCTGTCTTCCACAGGGTCTCTTCCGGGTCTACAGGGAAGGGTCCTTAATCTTTAAAAATCCACCCACAACTTACTTGTAGAGTTGTACAGAGCAAGTGGTCATGTTCCCACACTGTACACGCTCTCCGTAGGCTCCCAATCTACTCACCTTGGGTGGATCCTTGGGTCCCCAGCACTTCTACGTCCTCTTGACACTGTCTTGACCCGAGTTGTGGTTCTTATACCATTTATTTAGTATATGGTTTGGTTCCCCTTGGGCCCACTATGTATTTCGTGCCATTTACTATATTTCAATTGCAAAGTATTGAGATAATGTGTTTGTTTCCATCTAGGAGGTATCTAAATGTGTTAGATGTCTTCTATAATAAATACATATTTTTATAAAAAAATACCTTGGGTGGTTCTTTTTCCCTTAATCTATACTATAAGATTGCATTCTGGTAAAACAACCTGCTTTACAGTCCTTCTAGACTAAGCCTGAAGGCTGCTCTCCACAGCTCTTTGAAGGACATGGAGAGTCCGCTTTTCCCATATTGTCAAAATTGATGTTTTGAACATATTGTTTCATACATTATATGTGTTTAGCTTTGATTTTTGAACATCATCATTATTGTGCAGACAGCTCATGTTTTTGTAAATTTGTTTTGAAAAGCAAATATCAAATGAAGAATTTATTGAAATCAAATTTGTGTATAAAGTTTTTTGATCTTTTGAGATAAATAATTTAAATTGTTGATGTTATAAGGAGAAGCCTTGGGGACTTTTGTGCAGTGCGCTGTGTGTCAGAAACGGAGGTACTCTGTGTCCTTCTTCAAATAGTTGTGGTAACAGGTCCAATAGGCAGGTCCTTAAGCTCACAGCAGCACACACTGGTATAAATACATTACCTTATTACATTTTTCACACAAACACTTGATAGCTAAGGAATGAAACAGACAGGCTGAACTGTGTAAAGCAATCAGAAATACCAAAAGAGTTAAAAAGTCAAACGTACAACACAATAAAAATCCCACATCCATTTATAAAAATAAAACCAACTTTAATGAGGAAAATGACATCAACAAAACAACAATCTAATAGGGGAAACCACAGATATATGAATTTAGCATATTTAGGTAAAAATGGATCATTATCAGAATATTGGAAACTAAATTATCTTGTGGGCAGAATCTTGTGTCAAGGACCAAAATATTGAGAAGATAAGTGCAAATGAGTTAGTATAGATTTGCTATTCTTAATTCCACATTTACATACCTTGAAGATATCTATATAGTCAAGGCACTTACTTTCGCAATATTTTTGTCAATATTCTAGACTCAATAGTTTGTCCACATGATATTTTTTCTCTGCTAATTTGTCTAAACACTGGTAAAACCAAAACCAAAAAATACACTAAATGCCAATGCGGGTCAACTAGACTTGGTTCACTGGGAGCTAGGAGTGTTTCATGCCTACCACGATGGATCGTGCATCGAGTAAACCAACCAGATCGGTTTACCTTTGGTCACAAAAATGAGAGTAAAAATCCTTCAGCAAGGCAACAGACTATATCCAAAGAGGGCTCCATGACATTGGTTAGATAAATTCCAGGCAAAGTTGTTGGTATTTGTGGAAAATCTTTTATTGGGAAAATCTGAATTTCTTTGTCCAGGGAAGTCCTCTCGCCAGTCAGGTATTTTTGGCACCTTCACCCATCAAGATTTTTTGGGCTTAGTCTCTTTGTTAAGCTAATGAGCCTTATGTGGGGCAAGGTTGCGGACTTTGTCCAACACGGGCTCAATGTGGCTCAATACCTTCTTGCAGAGGTTCTGCTGTAATGTATTTACTGCTGTAGAAAATCTCCAAATACCAGGAAACTGTCGTCTTGGGCAGATAAGCTTGGCAGGATTGTCTCAGCGCTCTGGAAGGCCAAATGTTTTCAAAGTCCCTGGTCTTCGGAGACGGTAGAATCAGTTACATTAGACACAAACAAGGGTCCCAGGACCTCAGGAAAAGCACTTGGGGGTAAAAACTCACTCTAGATGAGGCCAGGTTAGGCCCAAGTGATACTGGTCGGCCTGGCACTTTAGCAAGAGGGCTCTTGGAGCTTGTTGGGGTTCATAGCTTAAACAGGAGGTCCCCCAACTGACTCGTGGAATCCACTTCTTTGTCCTGGGAAAAAGTGGGAGCAGTTTCACACCTTTACATCTCCCTCAAGTGTCAAACAACAAGTATAGTCCTTCTTATGTTTCTTCACAGGTTCAGAGTGTTCATAAGAAGGTGTCCTGGGGTACAGCATTTATGCATGGCACTAGCTTGTGCAAGGAGGTGACTTCAGACCCTACCCTAACCAATAGGTTAAAGCTTCCCAGAGGTATACGTACCCACGTTTGCAGCAGTTCCTGTGTGTCCTTCTGTAAACAATCCAACAGTATCCCTCACCCTCTAAATCCAAAATGGAAAAACCCTTTCCTACTTGTACATAGCCTGTGTGCCCAAAATAGATGTGGCCAGGGTATGATTAGCCCCTCCTCTCTAGTTACTCCAAATCAGTTCTGGGGGCAGCTTTTGTCTATCTGGGTTTGATACCTACCTGAATGGGAGGGAGGGGCCTGCTCAGGTGCCATCTGACATCTGCTTGTAACAGGGAAGGGCCCTTTGGAATAAATGAGGTTCCTGTGCACAGCTCAACTAGTGTTCCTCCCAGGGGAACAACAACACTTCCTGGCACCCAGGCCATAGTCTGTCCTCTGTGATCAGTTTTTATACTGTATCAGGACTCTAAACAGCAGGGTGATATTTGGAGACTAATGCAAATTATCCCAGAGGATCTTCAGGCAGGGAAAAAGTAACTTTCTAAAAGTCACCTTTACTTCATGTTTGAAGAAAAATCTGACTTCTCCCTTAAGTTGGTCTTTAACAAATATTATACAAAAAAGTAAGAATTGTTCAATCATTTTTTCTAGCAGGTCCCAAGTCTAAGACTGCAGAAATTTAATAAATAATAAATTGAGAATTTAATATTTATTCCCAATGTTTTCCACTTCCTTTCGTGAAAATTTGCTTTTGGGTGCTCATCACTGTTAAGGACATGTTACTTTTACATTTCTGCATGATCAACTTTTAAATTCTTTTCTCTGTGCCTTGTGAGCTACAAGGCCTACATAGGAATGTATGACTATTTCAATATCTAAAAGGGAGGATAAAACCTGTCAAAAACTGTAAATTTGACATGTGAAGCTGCAGTTTTAGAACTATTGCAGCCAGACTATAATGTATAGTGACATCTGTATTGTCACTCTCACCAGTAGATGACACAGTAGAGCTGGAGACTATTCTTTTAGTGAGTCTTTCTTTCCATGCCATGGGTGTATTTTGGGGCATAATGTACTACAGCCTTATGGTAACATTAAATAGCACAATTAGAGAAAAAATAAACTTTTTTAGGGGTCCTAGCACATGCACTGGGGCCTGGATAGTAGAGCAACAATGTGCAGAGTCAAAAAACACAGGAGCATCAGACCAGAAAAAATAGGGGGTTCCCACTCAAAAATAGTTACTTTCACACAGAGCAACCTTAAGTTGCTTCTTTTTTAATTTCTTTTTTCACTACTGAATAAGAGGGGACACTGTTATTTATATTGAGCTCCATTTGACGCCATTTGTACTGAATATATATTTACTTCTTGTGAGATTACTGTGGGGTCCCTATTTTTTTTATCCCAAAACTCATTCTTAAAACCTCATTATGGGAGCTCTACCTTGAGTTTTACAAAATCTATTGGCATTAATAAAAGTCTGTAAAAAAGATCAGAAGTGAAGCCAGTTTATGCAGTATGGACGAACTCACACTATACACATTCATATTCCGTCTAGCCTTAAAGGGGGGGTTATATAGTTTGCTAACAACTTCAATAATTCCAGAGCTTTGTCTAGTTTAATACTTTATTAGCCTCTGCAGAAGACTATTTTTTACCCAACTTTGATTTAAAATGGTGGTGTTGTTTGTCATCATTTGATTAGCATAATGGAAGCACATTTGGTTCGGTCAAATTAGGAGCAGGATTATAGCCCTGAAGATCCGAATATGAGGAATGATTGCTAAGAGGTGGCGTTTGATTAACTAATTTGCATGAAAAAGACAATGTATCCTTACTTTGGGTTAGAACAGACTCAGACATACAAATTTGGGGCCATATTTATGAGCCCAGTTACATCACGTTTGCACCACTGTTCGACCTGGCATTTCTTGGTGTGATTACCCCTGACTTTTTGCCTCTACCTCCTGTATTTTTGATGCTCTGATCAGTGTCAAAGTGCAAGTGCTCCCTTTATAAAGTGTAATGATAATTGGTTTTTTTCGTTGATTGGTATATTTGTTTTACTAGTAAAGTGCACTATGTGTGCCAGGGCTGGTAACACAAATGCTACTAGTGGGCCTGCAGCACTAATTGGGCCACCCACACCAGTAGCCTTAAAGAGAGAACTTAGGCCTGCCACTGCACGCGGTTTGGTAAACTACCATATTGTCCTGACAAGTGCACCCGCTTGCCAGGCCTTACCCTTCCCTTTTTATGCATATCAGACACCCCTATGGTAGGTCTAGGGTACCCCCCTGGGCAGGGTGCGGTGTATGTGAAAGGTATGTACTGAGGTGTGTACCATGTCCTGACAGTGAAATACTCTCCATTTCGTTTTTCACTGTTGAAAGGCCATCATGCCCATTGGACAGAATGGGGGTGGGGGTTGTATAATATGTTTCCAGCCTATCTTGCATTGTGTGTTTAGAAACCACTCTTTTAGAAGTGGGTTTATGTGTTCTAACATTTCTAGGTGTCTCTGTCTTGTTATAGAATAACTGTTTGGATTTGAAAGTGATAGGATCTGGGGAATATCTTGACCCAGGGGAGGAGGTGAGATAGCAACAGGCTTACCTGCCTCTGGAGTGTAGGGGAGAAGAGTAGCCCCTGGAGGTGAAGAGGCCTGGGCTGCCACCATAAAACAATGGCTCCATCTCCGGCTGAGTGATTGAAGATCCAGACCCCCACTATCAAAGGAAGACGGTGTCACTGGCACGGAGACACCCAGAACTGATTTAGACAGGGGTCAGTGCCCCCCTGAACACAAAGACTTCAAAGACATTTAGAGGTATAATTATGAGAGCTGAAACCCCTGAACATTCGACTGGAACTGATCAAGACTGAAAAGGATTGAAACTACTTTGTGATCAAGAGGAACCTCTGCCAAGGAAGAAACTGTTGAGACTGAAGGAAAGGACTGACCCTTGCTGTGTGTTCTGGGACTGGCCTGTATTTTGCTGATTTAACCAAGGAGAGGTAAGAGACTTTGCTGTGTGCTGTGTCCCCCTGCTTGAAAGTACTTTGCTGTGTGCTGTGTCCTGAAGTAACTTGTCCCCAAGGACCTGAGGAGAGCTGGCTTCCTGTTGTGGAAACTCAGCAACATAAAAGTTTCCAGAGGTGTCTCAGCAATGCTGTGTGTGTATGCTTTTTGCAGCCTAAGACCTTCGTATGAACTGCCCCATGATTGTGTGCACCCGGAGTCCAAGTGAGTCTCGGCAATGCTGTGTGCGTTTGCTTTGAGAAGCCTGAGACCTTCATGAGGATTTCCCTGTGATCGTAGGCGCCTGGAGTCCAAGTGAGTCTCAGTGACGCTGTGTGCTTATGCTTCATGCAGTCTGGGACCTTCGTGAGGATTGCCCGGTGATCGTGGGCACCCTAAGCTAAAGTGAGTCTCGGCGATGCTGTGAGCTTGTGCCCTGTTTCAGCCTCAGACCTTTGTCATTGCAATCGGCCCGGACAGGCATCCCCAGAGAAGCTGTGCGGCCGGTCTGAGTCTGTCTTTGCCAAGGATGACCCGTGTTCCTTTGCCTAAGTTCAATGAAGTCGCATTGGAGGCCCGAGTCGCGAAAAGAAGAGAGGAGAGTGAGATCGCAACCCCCAGGTAACGCTCAGTGAGCGTCCGTGTGTCGCGCATGGGGCGAGGTGAGGGCTATGCTCTCGGCCATTCCTCACTTTGAAGCGCAAGCCTATGCTGAAGTCCGTAGTGCGGCCCGTACTTGCTGAGGAGTGGCTGTACCGGGGCCGGAGTGTGGCGCTACATGTTGTTTTACACCATACCCGTGTTGGGGGCATATTTTGGCAGTAGCTTACTGTGAGTCAGCAGAAGTGGCGTAGAGACCATCCAGAGCACCATGATAGGTGCCAGAGTACATTATTTTGGCATTACAAAGTACCTGATTGTTGCATTACGCATTACATCATTTTGGTATTACGAGTTGCCTGACTGTTGCATTACACATTGCATTATTTCTGCATAACAAACTGCCTGATTGTTGCATTATG